>NW_026110925.1:0-5000 GCF_024679095.1 Eriocheir sinensis | reverse complement strand
ATCGCTAACCAAGCGCAGAGTCGTCGGACGACAGGAGTTGGAGTGCGCGTTCTAAAAAAAAAAATAACCCCGCGTGTGGACCTGCTCTGACCTGCGTGGGCTAATCGCTAACCAAGCGTACCATCGCTAACCAAGCGCAGAGTCGTCTGCCGACAGGAGTTGGAGTGCGCGTTCTAAAAAAAAAAGAACCCCGCGTGTGGACCTGTTCTCACCTGCGTGGGCTAATCGCTAACCGAGCGTACCATCGCTAACCAAGCGTACCATTGCTAACCAAGCGTACCCTCGCTAACCGAGCGTAGAGTCGTCTGACGGCAGGACTTGCTTGGGCTGCGCTAAATGTGAATCTGTTAAAATTTCAGACCACCTCTTTGGGGTGACAATCTATATATCCTCCCCTTGTATCTATGTAAAAGCGTCTCTATAACAGGCCCTTGCATCTGTGTAATCTTGGTCTATGTGAATCTAGGTCAAATTTTGAGATCACCTCTTTTTGCCTGACAATCTATATATATTCTCCCCTTGTATCTATGTAAAAGCATCTCTATATCCGATCCTGGTATCGATGTAATCTTGATCTGTTTCTCTTCGATGTGAATCTATGCATGCATGCATGCTTTCCCATAATTATTTTCAAGAGTCCAAAAAAAAGGCCTTGCATTGGATTTTCAAAGCGTTTCCATGACTGTTGAAGGTTTGTAGAAAAGATAATCTATGAAGAGATACTGATGTTTCATAAGGTACTAGATACTGGCACGGACCTAAAACGAATCTTAATTAACCCTGTGGGTGTGGGTGTGGGTGTGTGTAGTACAGGGCAACGCTTACTGCGTCGTTGTTCACGAGACACTACTAGTACATAGTGTTTGTCCACTACTAAAGCGCCAGCTGCTGACGATGGGACACCAACTACTAATAACACACCACACCGGGTGCCTTCAATACCATGGCATGCTCGCAAACGAATGGGGAATATTATCCAATTTGAGGCAGTGAATCATCATTTTGGGGCAGGCAAAGTGAAATGATTTTTCTCTTTGATATATTGATTTTTGGAGTCTAACATCAACAAATAATAACCGAGTGTTTTAAGGTTGATGAGCTAAGTGTGAAATCTCTTCACTGAAGATAATATTTCATAGCCCGAAGGTATTTCATACAACACCGGGTGCCCGCCGCGGGCCACGTGTAGGGAGACGTCTTTTCCTGAGAGGCGGAAAAGAGTAGCGATTATTGCTACGTAGTTTGCTTACCAAAGTCACGAAGATACTGATAGTTATTGAATTGAGTAACGGATGGCCGATAACCCAATTTTATTCTTTATCAGCGCTAAAGTATCGCGAGAACTGACCGCGATAACGCCCAGCTATGAGATTAGGTTAGGTCAGGTTAGATTAGGTTAGGGAAGGTTAGGGAAGGTTAGATTAGGTGAGGTAATGAGAGAGGTGAGAGAAGGTAAATAAATAATGAAAGAAAGAACACTAGAAATTTACCGATAAAAGAGAGAGAGAGAGAGAGAGAGAGAGAGAGAGAGAGAGAGAGAGAGAGAGAGAGAGAGAGAGAGAGAGAGAATAGCGTCTATACCTCTGAGAAATAGCCTAGTCCACGCTCTCGTTTTCTCTAACTCCTCATTACTTTACGTGTTGTATCCATGTTTTTCAGGGTAGACTTTGAAATGTATAATCTTAAGTGGTACAATGATTAGAGAAATCAGTGTATATTTGATGTCGACACCCTCATCCTGAAAGATATTGTCTACAGTGTGTGAGGGAAAATGTGGAGTTTGTAATGGTGCCTTGATTTCATGGCCCCATTTCTCTGTTATGGTACACGTTATGGTGATGGCGGGCAGGGAATGGTAGATAGTAGAGAATTTAATGGTCTTTCCAACCACACCAAGCAAACTCAAATACCTTTGAGAATAGTGAAGAAAAAAGGGGAAAAACTGAAGAGGTGTGTGAGACCAACTATTTAACTCTCTTCACACAAAATTTCATGATCCTAAACCCTCACCATTTTTCATAATCATCAAAAATGTTTCAAGATTCGGGATGTCTTACTGCCAAAAAATGAAGTCCTCGGAAACATTCTCCTTAATTCAGATCCATTTCTCTCAGGTTTCCATTTGTCTTCGGGAGTTGGGATTTTGAGGGAATTAAGATCAACTATTTAACTCCTTCCACGCCAAATTGCATGACCCTAAGTGCTCTAGTTTACTCAGAATAAAAAAAAATGTCAACACTTTCAGATCTAAATTTCTGATCGGCTCCTCCTGTAAATTAGGCTAACTCCCTTCCTACCTGTATATTATATCCAACAATCCTATTCTACCCTTGTTAGTATTGAGACTCCTCCTCCTCCTCCTCCTCCTCCTCTTCCTCCTCTTCCTCTCTCTCTCTCTCTCTCTCTCTCTCTCTCTCTCTCTCTCTCTCTCTCTCTCTCTCTTTCATTTTCACTCATACTTTTCTCTCTCAACAGAAGACAAGGGGAAGGAAGAAGCAGCAGCCATCAGAGGAGGAGGAGGAGGAGGAGGAGGGAGGAAGAAGAGCCAGGTTTCGCTCCTCCACTGGATCTCCTCAAAGGACCGACCGAGAGAGTGACGTCCGGCAAATCGCTCAGCAGTGCTTTCGAGGGCTCTCCCAGGTTGGTGTGTGTGTGTGTGTGTGTGTGTATGTGTGTGTGTGCGTTTTCCCTTGTATCTCTGTGTGTGTGCGTGCGTCTTAGAGCTTTGCGATTTTGCGTACATGTGCGTGAATCTTTCTTCTGTGTGTACGTAAAATTTCAGAGACTTGGATTATGTAGAAAAAGAGTTAGAGGCAAAAGAATATGATCATTTTTTTCAATTTTTTATTCTTTAGCAGGTTAGTGTGTGTGTATGTACGTTTTGCCTTGTATCTCCGTGTGCGCATGTGTTAGAGCTTTGCGATTTTGCGTACATATACCGTAGAGTAGAGAGAAATGAGACACACACACTTGTGAGCTTATAGGTGAATGAGGAAAAGATTAACAAAGAAATAAGGAGAATCGAGAAATGAGGAGCAATTGTGAGGTAAAAATAGATTGTGTACAGAGAGCTACGTACAGAACTTTATGATATTAGGAGGCAGAGATAAAGGAGGAGCTCCAGTGGTACAAACGTGAAGAAGAAAGAGTAACTAAGAAATGTGAGGAGGAGAAATTGAATGAGGAAAATTCAACTGTGAAGTCAAGACCCGGGAGGATTCTTTCATGTTTTTTCATCTTTTCTTCTCTTGGTCGTATTTTTCTGTTCTTTTCCCTGATTTTCTTTCCTCCTGAATTTGGTAGAGTTAGCCACAGCCTGCAACACAAGAAAACACGCCAAACAGATAATATGCCAGGAAAAAAACAATTATACACATGCTCCCTTGCAGAGGTGCCAGGTCTTCATCCTCACCACCATCTATCTTCCATTTTCTGGCCCATAACTATTACAACGAACCATTAGTAATTAACAAATATAACGAGAAATACAAGTCAATTTTATAAATGGGGTTGAGGGGGTAGGTTTTAGGTGTACACTTGGCATATGACGGTGAAAATGTGGTCGTCGCCTTGCATCGCCTCCTCCTCCTCCTCCTCCTCCCTCCTCCCGGTCAGCTGATCCGAGGTGGACGGCGTTCCGCGTGTCGGCCAATTTTCTTGTATCCAGACGGCCATGGATGGAAGCAAGGTAGGTAAAGGAAGGGAAGGGAAAGGAATGGAGAGGAGAGGAAATGATAGAGAAGGAAAGGAAGAGAGACAGGACGATAAAGGGAGAAACAGATAAAATTAAAGATATGAAGAAAAGAGGAGATAAGAGAGAGAGAGAGAGAGAGAGAGAGAGAGAATAAGAAAGAATAAAAAATAATAATAATGAAAAAATATACTAATAACCGTCTTTATCCACAGCTCTGAAGAACGAAGGAAGAACAGAAGAAAGGAAGGAAGGAAGGCCATCTTGGAAGACTCAAGAACCAGTCACCCCAGTCCAAGGAAAGGTCACAAGAGGTCACAGTACGAAGGAGCAGTCCAGTCCGTTGTAAAGTTATTGGAAAAGGAAGGGAAGGGAAAGGATTGGAAAGGGAAGGGAAGGAAAGGATAGGAAAGGGAAGGGAAGGGAAGGAACAGAGAAGTGTATATATAGTTAAGCTTAAAGTCACATACAGTTAGATGCATACAGTTACACTCACATAGATTTACATACAGTTTTGATGGTGCGTTTGACGAAGGCGGTTGACTCAGTGGGTAGCGGATTGGCCCGGCCCACGGTGTTATGGAGGCTCTCAACACAAGTACAGTAAACCCTCGATATAACGGACTAATTTATTTATTTATTTATTTATTTTTTTTCCACATCAGAGGACACATCTCAAGGGCAATAAAGAGTCCCCAAAAAGCCCGCTACTCGCCGCTCCTGTAAAAGATAAGAGTAAAGAGTAGCCAAAAGAGAGGTCAATTTCGGGTGGAGAGGTGTCTTGATACACACTCAATTTGGGGGGAACTTAGTCCGTTATAAGCGGCGAAGATTTAAAAAAAACGTAAAATAACAAAACGACGAAGGAGTAAACGTAGGTATAGATATATTTTTTATTGTGTATGTTGTGTGCACGTTGTCTATAGGGCCGCACAGCACACTTGGCGACGCACTCCGAGGCACTGAGGTTGCTAGGTTGTGAGTGGGGTCTTGCGTGGGGGTCATATTGTTACGGGTATGGGTAGGATTTTACAAGTGCAGCGAGTAGCAGGCTTTTTTTTTTATTATTGTTTACTTTTTGTGTGCCCTTGAGCTGTCTCCTCTGCGCCAATCTCACACTGGCAGATGAAACTTTTTTTTGTAGTGTTTGGTGTGTTATGAAATAATGTGCTAACTGTTTCTGTCACAAAGAATTAAATGATTGCCTTTTCAATGCCTGGTGTACACAGCACCTGTAAAATAACTTGCAGAGAGAAATGTTCAGCTTGCTTACAGTTTCTATATTTCACACCGGGTTCAATTCCTGGGC
>NW_026110924.1:0-56870 GCF_024679095.1 Eriocheir sinensis | reverse complement strand
GGAAATGTACAGAACAACTAAGTTAAGGGAAATAGAAAGATGTAAGGAAATATATATAAATAAAAATGAAGAAGAAGAAAAGAAGAAATGGAATGAACTTCTAGCAGAGGCAAAAGTAAGGAATAATGCAAGATCTGAAGAGGAAAAAAAGAGGTATTTTTTTTTTAGAGTTCTGGGAGATCGAGTCATGAAATGGTACATAAAGGAAACGCCGAAAGAGAACAGAAGCTAGACAAGAGTGAAACTAAGAAGGGATTAAGTGTAATGTATATGAATGTAGACGGGATAATATCTAGTAAGCTGGAATTACAAGACTACCTACAGGAAAAGGAGCCCATGATTGTATGCCTAACAGAAACTAAACAAAATGAAGTCATCCAAATAGTGTTTGATAATAACTACAATGTATGGAGGAAAGATAGAAAGGGCAAAGGTGGTGGAGGAGTGATGATAACGACGAGAAAGGCGTTACAGGTAACTCGATTTACGTGAGTTTGGTTTACACGTTTTTTAAATAACGCGGGGTCCAAAATCCAAATAAATGTTTAATTTACAAGTTTTTTCACTTATACGTGATAATTTATGAAGTGGCCATTAGATGTCTCACGCAACTGGACTCACGGCTCCGTGGCCACACAACTGAGCTCAGTTCTTCCTGCGCGCCACTTGAACAACAATACAGTACTCATGCTGCCACGTTACTCAACAATAGGGGTGGGCAGGTACCGGTACTAACGGTACCAGCTATACGGTACGTACCGGTACCAGACTGCTCGGTACCGGTACCAATACTAGCCAGTCGCTCATGGTGTCCCTCATTTCTTCCTCACACGAGTGAGGCTGAGACTGAGTGCTTGAGTGGATATCTCGGTGATATGGATATTCTCTCTCTCTCTCTCTCCACTGAATGAAGTCAATATTTATATTTCGATAGAAACCTACCTCTTGTTTGATTTACATTGTTTTTGATTTACACGACCTCTTCAAGGACACAATACTCGCGTAAATCGAGAGTTACTTGTATTAGTAAAATCAGTGGTATATGGAGAAGGAAAGGCAGAAATAGTGAGTGTAAATCTGGAGAGCATAAAAAGAGAAATGATGACGATTATAGCAACGTATGTACCACCAGGAACTAGCTCGTGGAGTAAAGATGAATACAAGACCGTGATTGAAGATACCATCCAGAGTTTAAGTAGACTACTCAAGACAAACAAAAGAGTTCTATTAATTGGTGATTTTAATTGTAAGGAGGTAAATTGGGAGATTTTTGAAAGTAGAGGTAGTGATACGGCATGTGGGGAAAGGTTTTTAAGATTGACGATGGAAAACTTGATGCAAAGGGTGAAGGAAAACACAAGATATAGAAGTAAAGACGAACTGGTGAGACTGGACCTGGTGTTAACAAAGGAAATGCACTTGATGAATGAATTAACCCCTTTTTTACCGCCGCCATCTGCGCTCGAGTGGAAAGTTTAACTCCGCTGCACCGCCGTTCCCCACGACCTGAGGGGTTACGCAGAGGTATTTTCACTTTGTTATAACGTCGAGTATAATTATATGTTCTATATGTATATTCTTTGCATGTATAGGTAGATATTGGCCACAAGGTCCGTATGTGATGTGTTGAAGTAACGTACATGTAATATTTATTATGTAACAACCCGGTCGCGGCGCACACTGAACAAAAAACCAACCATAGCCGTAGGAGTTAGGTGGACGACACACACTGCCATGTTATTTTTCACCCTCAAATTAAAAAGGTTGAATTTCAAATTTAAAAAAAGTTGAATTTCAAGTTAAAAAAGTTGAATTTCAAATTTAAAAAGTTGAAGTTCATATCAAAAAAGTTGAAATTCAAATTGAAGAAGTTGAAATTCAAATAAAAAAAAGTTGAATTTCAAATTGAAAAAGTTGAAATTCAAATTGAAAAAGTTGAAGTTCAAATTAAAAAAGTTGAAATTCAAATTAAAAAAGTTGAAATTCAAATTGAAAAAGTTGAAATTCAAATTTAAAAAGTTGAATTTGAAATTAATAAAGTTGAAATTCAGATAAAAAAAGTTGAAGTTCAAATTAATAGATGAAGTGCAAGTCATAGAAAGAGATATATGTGCATACCTACATACATAAATGCATACATCCACAAACTTTTATATATATATATATATATATATATATATATATATATATATATATATATATATATATATATATATATATATATATATATATATATATATATACACTTCATTAATTTGAACTTCAACTTTTTTAATTTCAAATTCAACTTTTTTATTTGAATTTCAACTTTTTTAATTTGAATTTCAACTTTTGAAATTGAATTTCAACTTTTTTATTTGAACTTCAACTTTTTAAATTTGAAATTCAACTTTTTTAACTTGAAATTCAACTTTTTAAATTTGAAATTCAACTTTTTTAATTTGAGGGTGAAAAGGTGTAGAAAGAATACAAAGGATGGGAACAAAAATGGTTCCATAGAGAGACCTACCAACACTGGAACAAAGAAGAGAAAGGGGAGATCTAATACAAATTTATAAATTATTGCGCAAAATGGAAGAAGTAGATAATGAGGAGTTACTACTAAAAGAAGGAATAAACACCAGGAACACAAGAGGACGCAGTAAAAAATTGAGGAGAGGAAGATGCTTGAGAGACCTAAAGAAATATAGCTTCCCACAAAGAAATATAGAGGTTTGGAACAGACTAAGTGAGGATGTAGTATCGGCGAAGAGTGTGCAATGCTTTAAGGAAAAGTTGGACAAATACAGATACGGAGACGGGACCACACGAGCGTAAGCCCAGGCCCTGTAAAACTACAACTAGGTAAATACACACACACACACACACACACACACACACACACACACACACACACACACTGTGTGGTGTGGTGTGATGTTGCTTGACGTGATGTGTGGTGTAGTGTAGTTGGGTGTGATGTGTGGTGTAGTGTAGCTGGGTGTGATGTGTGATATGGTGTGTTGTGAGGTGTGGGTGTGATGTGGCTGGGTGTAATGTCTGGTGTGGTGCGATGAGGCTTGATGCGCTATGTGGTGTGGTGTAAGGTGTAGTGTGGCTGGGTGTGATGTGTGGTGTGGTGTGGCTGGATGTGATGTATCATGTGGTGTGAGGTATGGTGTGACTGGGTGTGATGTCTGATGTGATGTGACTCGGTATGGTACATGGCATGGTGTGAGGTTTGATGTGGATGGGTATAGTGTGAGGTATAGAGTGAAAAGGAATTACTCGAGAAGTCAACCGATTAGGGATTGTCGTTTTTTACCTTTTTCTTTGTCCCGGGATTCCGGGATAAAATTAGTCCTAATCCCAGGATCCTGGGATTTTCAATTGTCTAAAATTGCACATTATACCTACTTTCCCTTTCAGGTTTTTGATGTACTTAACAGTAATAGATATGCAGAAATATTACTGTAGGTTGACTGTCTTATTAATTCCACTTAATGTTTAATTCCAAATTTCCAGCATGCACTTTGTTTCTCAACAAAGTAAAAGGAATAAGAATAAGAGCTAAAATATGTTTCGTTTACTACTTTATTTTTGTTCTTCTTCTGAACTCAAATGCGAATGACAATGTAAATTATACTTCATTATCACTGATAAAAAATACCTTTGTTTCCATTTATACTCAGTGAATTGAAAAGCATACTTAATGACAGAAAATGTAGTAAAAATAAATGAAGAAAAATTAAACGTAGGCATTCTTTATTTATAACATGAACTAAATGATAAAGAAATATCTCATAGAAAAGGAAAACGTGCTGCTTTTTGTAATTTTGTTAAGTTGTCACGCTCATCTCAATGCCATATACATACAGCAACGTGGAATATGCAGACATGGTGTTCATTATACGAGCTCTGTTACGGGTAACGGGAGTGCCATTGCTGCTTTATAATACTCAAGAGAATACCTAAACAGTAAGTCCTTCCTTCACACACACACACAAATCATTCCTCACAGGGCACCCTGTATATAGATATAAATAGGACCACAAGTCTACAACCATCCTGGAGTCAAATTTGCCCCTATTTTTGTACTTAGTTTCATCCCGGGATTTCCCCGGGATGTGCAAAAATATCCCAGGATTATTAAACCTTGAAAATTGTCCGGGATCACGGAAACAAACCCTGCAACAGATGGCAGCAAAACAAAATTTAATAAAGTAAAGGAGGTACTGTACTTGCTATGCTCAAGACACACCATTTTCAAGTACTATACAGTACCTCTCGAGTTTCGCTTGCTTCATTCCGAAGGTATAGCACTAAACTCGAGGATCGCGAAACTCCAGGTATTGAAATCCATGAAAAAGCGCTTATTGGTTCCGACCCGTGGAAGTAAATTACTTTTTTTTTTTTTCGACTTTACTCACTTGTTCTCTCAAAATACGTACCTTGGTAATAGGCAGCAAATGGGAAATGAGAACAGGTCGTTTTGAAGCTGCAGTTGAAGGCGGCTGCCTTACAATTGGCTGGCAGTTCTGAAAACACGTTTGTGATCCACGTGGTGTCGTCTGCTAAAGTAAGGGCGGTCGCTCGCGGTCACCCATAGTAGCTACAGTTGGACAAACCTATAGCTTCTGGTAGTTTTGTGTGTGTTATGGTATAATCTGCTAACTCTTTCAGTTATATATCATCAAATCACTAACATCATGACTGACTTTTCAATGCCTATTGACCGTAAACTGCCGCCGCAGCATAAAATAGCTCACAGAGAGGTTCAACTTGCTTACTGTTTCCATTTTCCCTCACCGCTCACAAAGATCACAAGTGGACAAACTAGAACAAAACCAGGCAAATTAATACTTTTAACCCGTGGGCTTCGGCTGTGGGAAAGCCAAGAAGTGGCCGAGAAACGACAAAATTACACTGCATTTTGAGACTAAGAAAAGAGCATGGAACGTACATCATAACCATACAGCCGTTAAAAATATTTACTTTTACTCAAACTCCATTTCTTTTGGGTGGTGTTTGTTACAAAATAAACTGTCTCGTGATGCGTGGCATCTAGCCGAGAATCGCTTGTTGTCTACTATAGAGAATTTGACAAGTGATTAATGTATGGACAGCTAATTCAGTCTGACATGACCTTACAGCACCACCTATGACAAAAAAGCTCACGTCAAGATCACTCACCCATCACAATGACCTAGGGCATTCAAGGTGGGTTGCGCTATGCCACCACCGCCTACAATTAGCTCGAATCAGGTGTTTTATGGCGAGCCCTTTTGAGGGTCCACCGTACCACAGCCACGACTCGTGAAAGCCCAGAAAAGGGTCTGCCGACGTTCTCGGGTTAATGCTGTGTATTCCCACAGCGCGCATGCGTGGTGGACAGCAGAATGACTAATTTCAGCGGGGAGATCATTCTCATAACACCGGCCAGTGTAGTGGACCCGACCGTCACTGCCATGTGATGTGATGGTGTCGGAGGTATTGCCTTTACAACAGCACCAGTGTAGTGGACCTTATTCTTCTTCTTTTGACCTGTAACGCTTTATATCACTTCTTAGGTCCTCTTTCTCCACACTTTTATACTTCACAACATGCACTTAGTTACTTCGCAGTGCACAGTTATTCACTTCACCCTGAACTTAGGTGTTTTTCTGTCCTTTTCTTTCCCTGATTTTGCTTTTCTGTGCCCTATTGCCATTTTCCACTTGTACTTTTCACCGTCACTGCCATGCATTACAGGTCAAAAGAAGAAGAAGAAAAGGAAAACAACACTGAGAGTTCTACAGTTTTCATATACTGGAGAAAACATATTTTGGACTGTGATTCCACAGCACGGGGTGTTCTCTTATCTTGTTAATCAAGTAGTAAGCAAACCAGCTCTGCCAGTCCATTTTATGAGTCTATCGGTGGGCCATCTTCCACTGCTCCTCACTCCTCAGCCACTGCCGACATCTGGTTGTTTACATACAGCCACGCCATGCCCGTCCCCACAACCGTTTTCCATTCATATGGACACCTAACAATTAACTCGCTCCCGGTTGGGCATACGGACAACCGCGGTTGCCCATAGCCCCAATGGTTGGACACCGCCTTTTAAGGCAGCACATATTACGCCGACGGTAGGTAGACGTGACCCGTACATGTCAAAGCACCGCGAAACTTGGGGCGGTAATGCGCGAAAGTCGGATTGGTAAGAATTTAGGACTAAGCGCTAAACTCGAGGATCGCGAAACTCGAGAGGGTACTGTATTTTGAAGAAAAAATATACAGTCGTCCCTCAAATAGTACGGGGGTTAGGGACCCAGAATCCCCATACTATTCAAAAATCCGCTTAAAATTATTGCCCCCCTAAGAAACTCACCTGGGCTGTGTTTGAGAGAAGGAATCGGGACTCTCGGAACATCCCAAGTGCTCTCAAATGCGTGACACGGCAGCAAGAGTTGCCAACTCGGCTCGTCCGCTGGCTCCCGGCTTTGAGAGGTGGAGCGCCTTCGTGCTGTGATGACGTCATCAGCAAATATGGCGGCCCAAACAAACACATATAAATGTTTCCATTGCATTTCACCTCTTTGTGCCACAATAACCACTGCAGCTTCCTTTTCATCTTCTGTTGTAAGGAGTTCGTCAGCCAGGACAGCTAGTAATGCATGTTAAAATTTGCCAGGAAGATCCGCGTGCGCCATATTGCTGCGAGTGAGACGCCGTTACCATAGCAACGGCGAGGCTTAGTAAAAGGACAGCCTTTATCTCCACTCTTGGAGCACTGGCAGCTAGTGCGGCAAGAATTTCTTTTACACTGATTTTCAGGGTGTTGGCCCTGAGGGAAGTTGGGGCTGAAGGGGACAACTACCTCCCAAACCAAGACCAAGACCAAGATGATAGATACAGCGAACACTGCTCTCATTCACGTGGTATGCTCTCCCTACAGCAATGTAACTCATCCCAAAACGTAACTTCTCCTAAATCTGAATTCTTCTGCACAATGAACGCCTCTCTCGAACGCTTTGGGGTGCTTTCAGCAGGTGTTTTGGTAGAACAGTGTTGCCACTCACGCCAGGGCTACTTGGTGCAACGAGCGGGAAATTTAAAAATCCTAAAAAATTCTTACATGACAATCCACATAAAACCGAAACCATACTATTTGAGGGACGACTGTGTATATATATATATATATATATATATATATATATATATATATATATATATATATATATATATATATATATATATATATATATATATATATACAGAACCATCTCGAGTTACGCGCTATCCAAGTTTCACGATCCTCGAGTTTCGCGCTTAGTAATAATCTTTTGTAATACAAAACAGCATTGTCATGTCTTTAATATTTATATCATCATCCCTGAAACACTCATGTATCTGTAGAGATACCGTATTTTGCGATGTATAATGCGCTCCGGCGTATACCGCGCACCCTAAACTTTAAGACAGCAATTTTGGAAAAAAATATTCAGTGCTTAAAGTGCTCAGAAATATGTATGGTTAGGCAAGACTGATGATCTGCAATTT
The DNA here is from genome assembly GCF_024679095.1 of Eriocheir sinensis. NCBI lineage: Eukaryota > Metazoa > Arthropoda > Malacostraca > Decapoda > Varunidae > Eriocheir > Eriocheir sinensis. The sequence continues at coordinate 49,346 of NW_026110924.1, read as the reverse complement.
CCCAAAATTCTTGTTAACCCTTAGAGGGCGGGGGTGTACCGAGAAATCGGTTCTCCCTGTACAGTAATGTTCTGGCGTTCTCCCGAAATTTGATAACTTTCCGTTATCAATTTCTCTTCTCTACCTAAGCCAGTACCTTTAAATTTATAAGCTTATTCGCTTAACCCATCCTTCCTCTTAAGTCTGCCTCAAACCCGAAGTCTCTACGTCATGTGGTGTTTCCGTGGTGATGTGGTGAAGCGCAGTAACTTTTAGGTCGAAGCAAGCCTGTGTTCACAGCGCTGTGTAGGTTGTGGTTGGCAGCCGCCCTCCCCCTCCACGCACTCGACCCCGTTACAAACCCCCTTCATGACCCTCATGTTCTTAACTTGAAAACCCTGAAGGGTGGTGGGATGCATCCTCAGGGGCCTGAGTATCACTTCCACCATCACTGTAGGAGGTCCTCGACTAATGACAGAGTTCTGTTCCTAACGACGTGTCGTAACCCGATTTTCAACGTAAGTCAGAACACACCTAAAAAAGCACCTATGTCACCCACTTTTTTTTTTTTTTTTTTTTCCGGCCTATTGGGCCGTTAGGCTTTTCCCTGGTTCTCTCCTCCCCCACTTCCTTCCTTTTTTCTCCCTCTCCATCCCCATATTTTTCTCCTTCCTTCTCATTTCTTCTTTTCCTTTCCCTTCCTTCCCAGTTTTTCTCTTTTAATCTCTTTCCCTCTCACACACCTTTTTTTTTCTCCCTCTTTTCTCACCTTTACCTGGCCCTCCCTCCCTCTCCCCTTCTCTCCCTCCCTCTTTTCCCGTCCCACCTTTACCTGACCCTCTCTCTCTCTCTCTCTCTCTCTCTCTCTCTCTCTCTCTCTCTCTCTCTCTCTCTCTCTCTCTCTCTCTCTCTCTCTCTCTCTCTCTCTCTCTCTCTCTCTCTCTCTCTCTCTCTCTCTCTCTCTCTCTCTCTCTCTCTCTCTCTCTCTCTCTCTCTCTCTCTCTCTCTCTCTCTCTCTCTCTCTCTCTCTCTCTCTCTCTCTCTCTCTCTCTCTCTCTCTCTCTCTCTCTCTCTCTCTCTCTCTCTCTCTCTCTCTCTCTCTCTCTCTCTCTCTCTCTCTCTCTCTCTCTCTCTCTCTCTCTCTCTCTCTCTCTCTCTCTCTCTCTCTCTCTCTCCTTCCTTTTCCCATCCCATTTCCTCCACTCATTTCCCTTGTTTCCTCCTTTCTCACACCCTCTTATCTTTAACCTTATCTCTCACTCTATCATTCTCTTCCTTCCTTTCTCCTTCCCTGTTAGAGTATATGAACACACACACACACACACACACACACACACACACACACAGAGAGAAGGGGAAATGAGAATGGTGTGGGGAGGGAGGGGCAGAAGAGAGAGTCAGTTCATGTCCTGACCAAAGCCCTGACCTGACTCCCTTCTGCCCCTCCCTCCCCACACCCTTCTCCTTTCTCCATGTTTTCATCCTCTCTATCTCTCCCTGTTTCCTCCACTCCTTTTCCTTGTTCTCCCTTCTTACATCCTCTATTTGTATTTTTTTTCACTCTGTCCCTCTCCTCCTCCCTTTCCCCCTTCCCTGTATTTACCAAGTTGTGATATAAAGGAAGTGAGCTACGCTAATGTGGTCCTGTCTCTGAGTATTCTTCCGCCCCGCTCAACAAACTAGTTCCCACGTGAAGTTCGTATTTACGAAGCAACTGTCGAAAGTCGAAGCAAGAATTATTTAATCATTTATGGGGACCGTGTCGTAACCACAAAACGTCGTAGGTCGAGACCGTCATAACCTGAGGACCTCCTGTAATGAGATGGATCTACAGGATGGCCACCAAACTGAGGTTGCACAATAGCGGGGCTCGGCCTTCCTGATAAGATGAAGGGTTGGAGTTCAATGTTGTTGATGTCACTGTCTTCACCACTAACACCACTTTTGAAGTTTGAAAAAGTCAGTTTCAGTTCTCTCCCAATTGCGCTCACACGGAGAGCTCTTTTGGGAGCAAGAGGAGGCTTGTAAAAAGTGGAGGTCACTGGCTGTGGACACTTGGGTGTGGAATCAGACGCGAAAAATACGAAAAACTTTCCTGACATTGTTACAGTCACAGAAACACTGAGAATCGCACAGAAAAGTTGTGTGGCAGCCTAGGAGTCACGCTGACCCATAAAACCCCATGCAAACTTCAAAATTACGGTGGAAAAAGGCAGACAAAAAAAAAAAAAATTGCACATTCAGCGTATACCGCGCAGGAGTAACTTTCTGGCATTTTTTAAATGAAAAAGGTGCGCGTTATGCTTCTCAAAATATGGTACATAATTATTAGTTATTTCAACTATAAACCTCCGAAATATGATCAAATATGAAGGGTACCACCAGCTCACTCATTCCTGCAGAAAATGGGCGCCCACACCACTGTCTTTCTTGTTTAATTATAAGCCATCTTGTGATTGGTTGGCTGCATCAGCTGGTGGAAGTGATGCACCACTAGTAGGGCTTGATTCATGACATGTGGATTCAGGCCAAAACAAACATCCGGCTCGGTGATGACTGGGAGAATTGAACTTGGCCACAAATCTGGCATTATGGAGTCTGCAGTAGGGCCTTTTTTTTTTTGGCCTCATGGAGCATAAGGGTTAAATTTCTAGTTATTCATGGTAACCTTGAACTACCATTATTAAAACATTAAATACAGGCCTACTAGTGCTCATGCATACAGATTCTCTGGCTTTACGATGATGATGAAAGACAGAATTGTAAACCTTTCCCATTACAAGCATCCTTACACAATGTCCTCTAGTTTTTAAGGATGGCAGCCCCAACTTTTCCAGTATTTTCCTATATGTCATCTGTTAGGTTAGAAACCATCTTGGTTGCTGCTTTTTGTATTATCTCAATTTTCTTTTTATGGGGGCCTTTCTACTGTAGCATCTTCTAACAAGGGACATATCAATGCCACTATCAATTTTTTCATCACCTTTTCGTCCATGTAGTGAAATGCCACTCTTATGTTTGTCAATAGCTGGTAGTTCTGTCTGACAATCTTGAATGTGTTTTTCAGGTGACAGATTATCCTAGACCTAGATCCTCTAAGGTCCTCCTCCTTCACATCTGTGATATTTTTATTTCCCATTTAATATCTTCGTACTGCCCGTCCAACCCCACCTTGAATGGGAAAATATGGACATTAAACGACAACGATGATGATGATGATGATGTTAACTATTTCCAGTACAGCATATTTTCTTTAAATATTATGATACATATCTGGCTCCACTCAAATCCTCTGAAGATTTTTGTGTATGTTTGTGTGTTTATGGCTTTTGAATTATGTCTGAATATGCTTATAAGCCACTTGTAGCTGTTAGCCTATATTCACAATGACCAAACATATGCACTTAGTTTTTTTCTTGCTACCTGGCATACAATCCTTTGAGTATTTCAGATAATGACTATGTACTTGCCAAAAGCATTGTCGGTGCTCTCTCTCTCTCTCTCTCTCTCTCTCTCTCTCTCTCTCTCTCTCTCTCTCTCTCTCTCTCTCTCTCTCTCTCTCTCTCTCTCTCTCTCTCTCTCTCTCGTTTGCCTCATTAACCATTGATACAATATAAAAATATTATTTAAGTCTTCTGATAGACACACTAAACAGCTTTTGTAGAGAGTGCTGATGACTTCATTACACACTTGTTATTCCCAACAGGGCAGAGGAGGCAGGTGAAGTGGCTTCCAAAATGATTGGTGACATGCTGGTGACGAAGCAGACTGGAGAGAAGGGTGTTCCCTGTAACAAAGTTATGGTGTGTGAGCGAAAGTTTCCCCGTCGGGAATTTTACCTGGCCATCATGATGGAGCGATCTTATGGTGTAAGTCTATTTCTTGTATTCTTTGCATGTATTTATGTACTAATTGAATTGAATTCTTAATTTTCCATCTCTAAAAATGTGAGGTGCTCATTGGGCTGGTACTTTGAGCAGTTGTACATGGTGGTCCCTCCGAGTTGGCAGGTGTAGGTGGTGGATGCTGATCCACCCATCGATGTAAGCCCACCCTCTCTTGATGAGGCCAGAGAGGCTGTGGCAAAGTTGAGGAATGGAAAGGCACCTGGTATCTGTAACATCAGTGTGAAGCTGCTCTAAGCTAGAGGTGAGGTTATGATCCGCTGGTTGCATGCAGTCTTGACTACTGTTTTGCACTCTTTTACCATTCCCCCTGACTGGAAGAGGGGGCTTGGTCGTCCCTATTTTGAAAGGGAAAGGGGACTGTCAGGACTGTAACAACTAAAATGATATTACACTGCTTAGTGTACCAGGCAAGGTGCTTGCCCAAATGCCCATCTATTGCTGATGCAGATTCAGAGCCACCCACTGAAGCTGCAGAGACCTGAACAGTCTGGGTTCACACCTGATAAGTCAACAGTTGACTATATCCTAGCGCTTTGCGTACTGGTGGAGCGCCGATATGAGTTTCAACAGGGGATGTCTGCAGCCTATGTTTATCTCCAGAAGATGTTTGACTCAGTGCATCATGAGGCACTCTGAGATTTCCTGCGACTCTGTGGGATTCCTGCAAGGGCTATTGGTTTGCTGACTGGCCTGTGTTCTGGGACTAAGAGTGCTGTGAAGTGTGTGGAGGACTTGTCCAGCTTCTTTCCCATGAATGTGGGAGTGAGGCAGGGCTGTGTCCTTGCCCCATCGCTTTTCAACACTTGTATGGACTGGGTACTAGGCAGAGTTGTAGACCAGTCATTGTAGAGTGCCCATTGGCAATACCAGGATCACTGACCTTGTTTTTGCCGATGATGCAGTAATCCTTGCAGAGTCACTGGAGGTTCTGGTGGTGGCACTCAAGGCACTGCACTAGGAGGCAGGGACTTAAGGTCTCCTGAGGTACAGGTGTTTGGAAGCTTGCTAGATGAAACAGTCCAGTCTGTTCAAGCTTGTGGCAAGGATATTGAGATCTTGGAAAATTTTACATACTGTATTTTGCAGCATATAACGCGCTCCAGCGTATATCACGCACCCTAAACTTTAAGACAACAATTTAAGAAAAAAATATTCGGTCCTTAAAATGCTCAGAAATATGTACGGTTAAGCATTCTGATGATGTACAGTGTCCCGAAAGTTCTGTTAACCCCTTTAGGGCGGGGATGTACCGTGAAATCGGTTCTCCCCGTACAGCAATATTCTGACGTTCTCCTGAAAATGGGTCACTTTCCATTATCAATTTCACGGCTCTGCCTAAGCCAGTAGCTTTAAATTTATGAGTATTTACTTCATCCATCCTTCCTCCTCAGTCTGCCTCAAACCCAAAGTCTCTACATCATGTTGTGTTTGTATGGTGATGTGCTGAAGTGCAGTAACTTTTAGCTCTCAGCAAGCCTGTGTTCACAGCGCTGTGTAGCTTGTGGTTGGCGCTGTGTAGATTGCGGCCCTCCCCAAACACGCACTCGACCCCACTACAAAGCCCCTTCATTACCCTCATATTCTTAACTTGATAACCATGAAGGGTGGTGGGATGCATCCTCAGGGACCTCATTATCACTTCCACCATCACCATAATGAAATGGATCTACAGGATGGTCACCAAACTGAGGTTGTACAATAACAGGGCTCAGCCTTCCTGATAAGACGAGGGGTTGGAGTTCAATGCTGTTGATGTCACTGTCTTCACCACTAACACCACTTTTGAAGCTTGAAAAACTCTCTTTCAGCTCTCTCCCAATTGTGCTCACACTGACAGCTCTTTTGGGAGCAAGAGGAGGGTTATGATGAGTCGAGGTCACTGGCTGTGGACACTCGGGCGCAGAATCAGAGGAGGTAAATACAAAAAATTGCCATTGTTAGTCATGGAAACATTGAGAATGGCACGGTGGAGTTGTGTGGCAGCCAAGGAGTCACAGTGACTCATAAATACCCATGCAAACTTCAAAATTACGGCGGAAATAGGCAGATTGAAAAAAAATCAATAAAAATTTGTACCTTCGGTGTTTACTGCACAGGGGTAAGTTTTTGGCATTTTTAAGTGAAAAAGGTGCACGTTATACACTACAAAATACCATACCTTGTTAGCATAGTACAGAACAATGTTGAGTCTCACCAGGAAGTCTTGATACCCTACGCCCCTGTCCACCAAGCAGTGAATGGGTACCAGGTATTAATCGGGGGTTGTGTCCCGTCTCCTGGGATCTTTTCCCTTCTCCTATAATTCCTTCCCCTTCTGTCTCTCTCTGGCATATGACCACAGATGTTGCGCCGACTAAACAAAACTTTCCAACCAGGAAGTCTTATGGCAGATTGGCTTGGCCCATGGTGTTATGGACTTGCTCAGCATGAGTATGTTGTTGATACCTGTGTAGGACAAAGATCCAGATCTTCAAGTTGCCTGTGCTCCTTGTCTTACTCTATGGCTGCGAGACATGGAAACTAAATAGGGACTTGGAGAGGCAGATTGATTCCTTTAGAATAAGTGTCTACACAGAATCATGGGATAATGCTGGAATGACTGTGTCAAACCAGCAACTACTCCGTGAGACTGATTTGACACAGATTGCCCGCATAGTCCATCAGTGTCAACTCAGGCTAGGTGGGATGTGGCAAGCTACCCAAAAGACGACCCTGCTCATCGGGTTGTCTCTGTAGGAGACACCCCTGAGTGGAGGAGGCCAAGGGGACGACCACAGAATTTGTAGCTTGACCAAGTCGATAGATCCTGCCAGGAGGTGCTCAGGATGAGAAGGGGGCCTGCATGGAAGTGCTCCTAGACTTGGTGTCATAGAGTGGGCAAGGTAATGCGCCCCCTGGCGTATCCCCCCATTGATTGATTGATCTTATATCCTGCACTATGGATTTGTTATCAATGGTGTTTGTTCAATCTTGTTTGCTTTTCCTCCTTCCTACTTTCCCTTACCATCCTATTTTGAAGAAAATTAGTTTTTATAAGTATCAGCAAACTTCAGCTTTCCATGAAGAGGCTGTAATAGGTCAGCTGACTATTATGATCTATCTTGTGCTTGAAGATAGAGTGGAATTACTATACACTAACTTGGAAAATATTGTAACAAATATATTTTTATTTGGTATATTTGTATTTATTAATACAACAGTCCAAAATTTATCCACATTGTTTGAACTTGTGATCAAAATTATCTCATTTATAGGGACCTGTCATCATTGCATCAGCACAAGGAGGCATCAACATTGAGGAAGTGGCTGAAGAGAGCCCAGAAGCAATCATCAAAGTCCCCATCGATATTTCTGAAGGTAATTATGTTGAATGTGCAAATGGCTGAAAGGAAAGTGAATCTTCCATTCTTCACAAACTTGTTATTCTGTATTATCATCATATATTCAAACAGTGAACCCTACACTATGGACCGGAAACTTGCCCCAGCCGTGTCATTAAGCCGTGAATTTTGGAAAAATCAACCGCTTTGGTGCGAATTGCCATAACTCCCTTATTTCTGGGGCTACAGAAATGTTTTTGGTACCAATCGATGAAAAATGAAAGGGCTATATTTTGTAATACGTGACCAGGCTCAAAAACCGACTCAAAATGGTAAAAAATCAAATAAATATATTTATTTAAAAAACGACTGAAAAAAAACTATTTTCGAGTTCCCAACCTTGAAACCCACTCATTTTTTGAGAATTTCAAAAAACTTATTTAACAAATAATTTAACCCTAACAATGCGCTTTCCAATATGATGCATAACATTTCCCTACTCCCAGTAGTTTAGTCACTAGAGCTGGAAACGTAAACCCTTTTGAGAGCGATTTTGACGAATTCCAGACACTTCGACGTTTTTGTCTAGTGTGGCATTGCTATTGCCTCTAGAAGGCTCTAATTTGGCATGTAGCCCCTCTTGGCAATGTAGTTTGATCATCTCAAAGGATTTTTTGATAGCTCGATTCCACGTTTGTCATCGCACCGTCACAAAATAGCCTATTTTTCGGCCCTTTTGCCGCGATTTGGACACGTCCTGCTTTTTTGCTTATAACTTTTTTATTTATTTAGTGCTTTCCAATTTTTTTCTGGTTATTAATCTGTATTAATACAGCTTTCATTTGCCACCAAGCAGCTTCAGTAGTTTTTGCTCGAACTTGACCAAAAGTCGCGACGAAAATTCGCCGAATCTGACTCATTTTACGCACCGCGACGAAAAACCTTCCTGACGCCACAACAATTAATACATCTGCATAAAAGATCATATATGAACCCTTCAATATGTTAACTATCTTGTATTAAAGCCATTTTAAGATATTTATATAAAAAAGTTACTATTTTTATGTAATCATTTCACTATATAAATCAACCTATATTAAGCCTTAGTATACATGTTATTTTTTATTTTATTTAGTATTCAACCCTATTTCTTCCCATTTATGAATAATACATTTAATTTGCTTGTTTTTGATATCAAATTATATATATATATATATATATATATATATATATATATATATATATATATATATATATATATATATATATATATATATATATATATATATATTTGGTATCAAGAGAAAGCAAATTAAATGTATTATTCATGTATTATTTTTTTATATTAAACTAGGTAAATTAAAACTAAATTATCTGCCCCACAGGAGTTACAGATGAGAAAGCAGAGATTCTGGCAAAGCAGCTTGGCTTGGAATCTCGCCTAGAAGAAACAGTATCAGTGGTAAAGGCATTGTATGCAGCCTTCATCAGCAATGATGCATCAATGATCGAGATCAATCCCTATGCTGAAGACACTTATGGAAAAAGTAAGTGGCTTTGTTCAATATTTTTTGTTTTAGAATTCAGTAACAAATTTCCATTTTGACCCTCCCATAAACTTGCACCCTTTTTTCATGGTATTATGATTAAAGTCTTGCCAACTTTGGTCTCTATTGCTGAAAATTCATTCATTGTCATATAAACCTTCATCACTTTACAAAACGCGGTGGTCTGACCAGTGTATATATGGGTTCTCACATGGGTTTCCACTGGATTGGGTGTCCACCTTAACCCCTTCACTATGGCCGGGCCAAAACAGCACCCTGCGCTGTATCTGAGATCGCCGCGCGCACCGAATTTCAAATGTTGCTATTGAATATAAAAAGTTTTCAGCCATAAACTCAACATAATCATCATGTATTATATATGAAAACATGCAGAATTAAATGGTGCACATAAAGAAACATAAATTAATTGATAATTTTGAAATGTAAACATAGAGATAAAATATCTCGTATATTGGCTAAAGCGAGCCAGGACGCAGTATGCATGTCCTCGGATATGGTATGGGGCACACAAGGACGCAGTATACGCATCCTCGTGTTGAACAGGTTAAATGGGAGGGCAGCCCCAAATTATAAGTATGCCAGTCAAGTACATTTAGCTACTATCTGCATGTAATAACTTACCATATTTTTTTATACTTAGATATATAAAAAATGAAGTTACAGACTAACAGATATGCTTCATAGTATAATAGTATATTCACTGAAAGTTCCTTCATGGTGAAGTGGTTAGCATGCCTAGCTATAAATCCGTGGGCCTGGGTTCAGGTCCCAGGTTGGGCAGTTGGAGTGCAGCCCACCCAGCTATTCATCCTCCCTTTCGGTCTGGCTGATAAATGGGTACCTTGGAAAACCTAAACCTTGGGAAAGTTAACTATGGTAACTGGGACGTAACACTTGTCCTGTGTCCCAGGATAATGGGTTCTCACCCACCAGAGGCTCAAGGGTGATGGGACAGAGGTAAGCACCCTGAACATGCACAACTAAAGTGTATGAGCCTCAACTTTGTATTTACTGAAAGTGGGGAAAGTGCCATGGGAGTGGAAGAGGGCCAATATGTTGCCAGTCCACATTGGAAGGAATAAGAAAGAACCCCTAAACCATAAACCTGTGTCTCTGGCAAGTCAGGTTGCTAAATTGCAAGAGAATATTGAAAGAGATGGATATAATATTAGGAAAAGACGAGTATTTTAATTGAAAGCCAAGTTCGATTCAATGGTGTCAGGCAGTGTTCACTAATTTTGTTAACTTCTACTCAAAGGCTATTGATGTATCACAGGAGAGACATTTTGGTGGATTGTGTGCACCTTCACAGTTATTATTTTTCCGCAGTGTATGCCCTGGATGCTAAGATGCGGTTTGATGACAATGCTGAGTTCCGTCAGAAAGAAATATTTGATGAACGTGATTGGTCACAAGAAGATGCAAAAGAAGTAGAAGCCTCCAGGTATAACCTGAACTACATTGCTCTGGATGGTAAGTATTTTCCATGTATGAATGAACAAGTTTATATAATTGTAAAGTTGTTCAGGTGTTCTGTTTTATTTATTTCAGAGCTGGACTTTGAAACGGTAACATTTTGGGAAGCACACAGGAACGCACCTCACTGTTTACAATGCAATGAAATGGTAAAATTTACTTAGATTAAAAAATATCTGCTTTACTAATAGCAAATTTTGGAGAACATAAATCACTCCTAAATTGGGGACTTGGTGTACATGTTTCATACTCGTATTATACCCCCCCACAGTGCCCCACTGTCAACCTGCCAGCCTTAGATGCCCGCAGTCCATTGCTAAGTGTGCTCTGCGGCTATATAGACAATGTGCAGACAACATACACAACAATAATTATATGTTTACATTTCTTGGGTTCGTCTTTATTATTATACATATTTTTGAATTTCAGCTGTAAACAACGAACTTTCAGCATCAACAGACTAAGTTCCCCCCAATTAGTCTGTTGTACTGAGGGTTTACCGTATTTCAAATCAATTTTATGATGTACAATGATTCCACAATAAACAAAATATTAGGATTGGTACTGGACAAGTATTACTCTTGTCTCAGTGTGATTACAGAAACAGAGGGCAAAGAAGCATGCACTCTGCTGGCCACTCCACTGGAGTAAACAAATGTGGCACTGACCATCACGGCCAATTACAGCACCAGCATTTGTTGGGAAAACTGAAGGAAGTAATCATAATAATAAAGAGCATAAAGAGACACCATAGTTGCTGCTTGGGCTTTCCAGCTATCCCAGTTTCTGATGTTTAAGGTTTATTTATTCATTTATTGCTGGAATTTGCTGTGATAGGGCACCTGTCATTTTTTTCTATTTTTTATGCAGTCCCAGTCTTACAGTGTAGCTTGCATCAATGAAGGCTCACAGTTACGGAGCATTAAATCATAGGGTTAGTTTTCTCTCTCCACTAATGATGACAAACAAAAGGCCGAATCTGAGTGCCCAATGGAGTTCCCTTCTGGTTGAGCTCTTGGCCACAAAGATTATAGTAATGGTTGAAGCACTTCTGAATATGGATGTTGGTAATAATCATTAATAAAATATGTTTATCCAGTGTGTACTTCTTCATTGCTAGAACTATTTCACAGGTAACATTGGGTGCCTTGTAAATGGTGCTGGCTTGGCTATGGCCACCATGGACATTATCAAACTACATGGGGGCTCACCAGCCAACTTCCTTGATGTAGGTGGAGGAGCTACAGCAGAGCAGGTCAAGGAGGCTTTCAAGATCATTACAGCAGATCCCAAGGTGAGTCCTCAACAATAAAGTTTTGTGTGTGGTGATGGAGGTGAAGCAAATGCATCATGCACATTAGTAAAAGTCTCCCTCAATTTACAGTTGGGTTATGTTCCGGAAGACCTGATTAGATATCATCTTATCATAAATCAAGTCTTATATATAATGGGTTCAATGGAGATGTGTTTTCAGGCCTGCCTAAACTCACAAAAACACTCATAGCAACCATTATACATAATAATAATTATCAGTACAGTCAAACTTAAACATACTCAGGTTGAAGGAGACACACCCATGAATGTTGAAGATCCATGGATCTCTGCTGGCCCCTTTTAAAACACTTATTTTTACACACACACACACACACACACACACACACACAGCCTGGTAGCTCAGTGGATAGAGCGTCTGCCTCACAACCAGAAGGACCGGGGTTCGATTCCCCAGCCGGGTGAAGATAAGTTGAGTTTATCTTTCACGTGTAGCCCCTGTTCACTTATAAGTGAGTAGGTACGCGACGTCAGGCAAGGAGTTGTGACCTCGTTGTCGCGGTGTTTTGTGTGTGAGTGTTCTCAGTCGTACCCAAAGATCGGTACTATGAGCTCTTTGCTCTTCCGTAGGGGAACGGCTGGCTGTCTCGAGAGAGACCACAGTAGACCAAGAGGTGAAAAAAATTTACACACACACACACACACACACAGTTACATGAGCCTGTTTGCAGATGATCTGAAATTGCTGAGACATATAAGAAACAGTAAAGACTGAAATTCTGCAAGAGGAACTAAATAAGATCCAGGACTGGAGTATGAAATGGGAGATGGAGTTTAATGTGAAGAAATGTCATGTAATGGAAATGGGAAAGAGTAAAGGGAGACCAAAATGGACATATTGAAAAATATTTTTAAAAAGTTCAAGAAGAGAAAGATCTGGGAGTGACAATACAAGATAATCAACAGTCTGTGAATCATATTAATGGGATATTCGGTGATACATATAGAATGGTAAGAAATATAGGATTAGCATTTCACTACATGGATAAGGATATGATGAAAAAGATAATAACCACTATGATTAGACCAAAATTGGAATATGAGGAAACTGTGGTCTCCCCATAAGAAGAAACACGTAAAAAACTAGAAAGAATACAAAGGATGGCAACGAAAATGGTTCCAGAACTGGAGGGATTGTCATATGAAAAAAGGTTAAAGGAAATGGACCTGCCAACATTGGAACAAAGAAGAGAAAGGGGAGACCTAATACAAATTTATAAATTATGGACTAAAATGGAAGTATTAGACAATGAGGAGTTACGACTTAGAGAAGGAAGAAACACCAGCAACACACGAGGACACAGTAAAAAATTGAGTAAAGGGAGATGCTTGAGAGACATAATGAAATATAGCTTCCCGCAAAGAAACATAGAGGTTTGGAACAGACTAAGTGAGGATGTAGTATTGGTGAAGAGTGTGCAAAGCTTTAAGGAAAAGCTGGACAAATACAGATATGCAGACGAGACCACACGAGCGTAAGCCCAGGCCCTGTAAAACCACAACTACGTAAATATATACACACACACACACACACACACACACACACATACACACATACACACTTTCCGAGCTTCAGCTCAGGCCCTTTATACTACAAATAGGTAAATACACACACACAAAAGACTCTTATGGAAATTGGAAGACATGGGAGGTTTGAAAGGGAAAGTAAAAAGCAAGCAAGAAGAGCAAGACCAATAGAACACAGTGCAGGAGTGAATGAGGATTGTAAGGTGTTTAATAGTTAAGTAGTCAGGGCAACTGAGGAAGTAGTCAGGTATAGGTCGTGTGGAAAAGGAAAGAATGGGAGTGCGTGGTGGACGGATAAAATAAAAGAGGCAGTTGAGGAGGAAAGAAGAAACTTCAAGAAAATGTTACAGAGAAATGTGATGGAGGAGGCGAGTGAGAGGTGGGAAAGGAAGTACAGGGAGAATATGATTTTGGTAAAGAGGCTGATTGGGGAAAGTAAAGAGAGTGGATGAGGATTTTGGTAGAAAAATAGCAAAATATCAGAACAAAAAACTTTTCTGGAAAAAAGTTGAAAGAGATATGGGGGGAGGAAAGAGTGACATTTGTAGCATGAAGAGGAAAGATGGGGTGCTTGTGAGAGGGAATCAAGAGATAAGGGAGGTGTGGAAGCAGCACTTTGAAACTGTAATGAATGAGTGTGTGTGAAGGAGAGCAGAAGTGACTAATGTAGGAATAAAGATCAGTGTAGGGCAGCCAGATCCACAAGGGGGGGAGGTGGAGAGAGGTGAGATAGAGGAGGCAGTGAAGAAGTTAAAAATAGGAAAGGCCCCTGGACCTGATGGCATAACAGCAGAAATGTTGAAGTGTGGAGAAGGTGTAGTTGTGGAATGGATGTCATGGATATGTAACCTAGCATGGGAACAGGGTGAGGTTCCAGAGGACTGGAGAAAGGCTATTGTTGTGCTGCTGTAAAAAGGGAAAGGGAACAGAGGTGATGCTAGTAGTTACAGGGGAATAAGTCTCCTTAGTGTGGCAGCAAGAGTGTATGGAAGGTTTTTAAATGAGAGCATGAAGAAAATCACAGAAAATTCTAGGCGATAAACAAGTTTTTTTTTAGAAAAGGGATGAGTTGTGTAGACCAAATATTTGCACTGAAAATGTTAGTTGAAAAATACCTAGAAAAGGATAGGAAGCTGTTTGCTGCTTTCATGGACCTAGAGGAGGCATATGACAGGATTGACAGGAAGGCTTTATAGGATGTTCTAAGGATGTATGGTGTGGGAGGGCGTTTGCTGTAGGGAATCCGATCCTGCTATGAGGATGCGAGTGCCTCTGTACACGTGAATGGTGAGTTGAGTGAGAGTTTTGGTGTTAGTGTGGGTGTGAGACAGGGGTGTGTCATGTCACCATGGCTATTTAATATGTACATGGATGGGTGTATGAGAGAAATGAAAGCCAGAGTGGGGGAGCTAGGTCCAAGGCTGAAAGTGAGAAGTATGGAGGAGTCATTGCTGGCAGGCCTGTTTGCAGATGATACAATATTGTAGGCAGAGAATGAGGGGATGCTGCAGAGGATAGTGGATGAGTTTGACAGGGTGTGCAAAAGGAGAAAGCTGAGAGTGAATGCTGGAAAGAGTAAGGCTATGGTATTTGAGGGCGAGAGAGCAGGTCATTGATTTTGCAAAGCCATACATAGTTAAATCAGAGAGCACAACGAAGTGTAGGATAAGACTGGGGGAGGAGAGAATGGAGGAGGTGACTGCGTTTAAATATATAGGGACAGTTTTACGGAAGTATGGAAGGTGAGGTGAGGGAAATAGCAGTGAAGGACAGACAGGTGGAGAGAGTTATGAAAGGAAGGAAGGGAATAAGGATCAGTTTTATCCTGCCAACTCTGTCTGCATCAGAGACGTGGACATGGAATGCAGTACAGCAATCGAGAATACGTGTCGTGGAAATTAGTTATATAAGACGTGCATGTGGTGTTTCAGGATGGGATGGAAAAAGTAATAGAAGCGTATATTAGAGGTTTGATGTGAGTGTGCCAGTGAAAGGAGTAGATTGTGGAGTTGGTGAAGTGTGGTGCGCTGAGATTGTTTGGACACGTAATGAGAATGGGGGAGGATGAATTTGTGAAGAGAGTGTATGAGGGAAGGATTGAGGGAGGGTTTGTCAGTGGAAGACCACCTGTGAAGGATCAATAGGGTGAGTGAGTATTGGAATGAGAGAGTTGGAAGTAGCAGGACTGAGTGTGCTGAGAGGGAGTGCCAGAACAGTGAGAGATGGAGACACTTCTGCCACGGCCACCCCCTGGAGGGAAGTTTCGGTGAGGGAGCAGGGTGTTGGAGATATAGATAGATATATAGAAGTAAAAAGCTGGATGGAGGACTATTTGGAAGGAAGGGAAATGAGAACTTTGATAATAATAAGAGATGAAAGATTTATAATCTATGTAAATGATATGCCAGGTTCCATGAGCCAGTTTACAGATGATGCAAAATTATTAACCCCTAAGAGATGCAAAAAATATAATGGCCGAGTCCCAAAAACACAAAAAAACTGTTTTTCAGGGTTCATTTCTCGTAAAAGTCATCTTATAAAAGTTTCACAGAATTTCAGGCCAGTTCTAATGGTGTAAATGTTTTATCACTTATTTTTGCAGTTACCCTGGAAAATATGGATAACTGAAAATAAATTGAATTTTCAAATTCATTGGACAAAAAATTTCATAGAACAAAAGTTGTAGATATCAAAGAGACAAACAGAAAACCAAAATTTGATTAAAAAAAAATGTATCAACCTCAAGGCAGGTCAAAAGTGGTGCGATATGGCAGATTTTGCACATACATAAAACTACTAGTTGCATACTTCAGCGGCTTTGGAACATTCCACAGCTTTTAGCGCCTGATTTTGAGGTGGTGCGATGAGTCCTACGTACTGGAATGTTGTCATCTGAGTCAGATATTTAACCCTTTCCATACGGTGATGCCAACGTCGGTGTCATGAAGTGCCAGTGCAATACACGGTGACGCCGACGTCTGCGTCATGAAGTGCCAGTGTCATATACGACGACGCCTGTGTTGGCGTCATAATTACATTTTGTTTTAGTTGTTGCCGAGTGATCACATATTTGTTCTGGCTGTACCTAGGAACTCCGTATATTGCCCTCGAGTTCCTATTTTGCTCCACCGTAGAAAACGCCTCAACCCTGTTTATTTTATGGTAAACTTTTTTTTCTCTCTCTCTCTCTCTCTCTCTCTCTCTCTCTCTCTCTCTCTCTCTCATCTGAGGTCAACAGTGCCTGCCCTGTAGTGGTAAAGCATTTTCTTCTCTTCATAGGTACATGCCATTATGGTTAACATCTTTGGAGGTATCATGCGCTGTGACGTCATCGCCCAGGGTGTCATAGCAGCTGCTGAAGAGCTTTCACTCAGGATCCCCATTGTAGTACGCCTCCAGGTAAGACTCACCATGAGAAATTTTAACCAGATTTTTGTAAGCAGGGTTGTGTAACTGGATGTGTAACCATTGAATGAAACTCAGAATTTGTATTTGAATGAAAACTTGGTTATAATATGCCACTGGCAGCTGGCAGGGCTAGCGCAGTGCTCATTCCCGGAAGGACAGGGCACCAGATCGTCAGGAACTACCATCCCTCAATTATAGAAATGATAAAAAAGGAAGAAAAAAGAACCGTCCCATAAAAACAAAGTGCCGAAGGTTCCCCCCTCCCCTTTATTAAAAATTACTTTACCTTAAAACGCTGCTAAAAGGTAAAAAATTTGGTGTAATAGCGAGGTCACCTCGTGAAGGCGGGGCTGTGAAACTCCAATATCATCACTCTCGCCAAAGCAACCAATGTTGATGTCAAATTTGAGTTGCTATTTTAGATAGGGCAAGAAACAAACTGATGTACAGAGCTAGTAAAACTTGTCAGTTTTTTATTCTTTAATTTATTGCTAACAAAGAAAAGTAGATTATGTTGTAACAAATGTTTTTGTGTATTTTGTACAGTAAAAATTACCATAACAAAGAACTGCTGAAGTGTGGTAGTCCAGTGAGGTGCTGGTTTGTTTCATAAATTATTTAACTTATAAAACTAAAAAGTAAGTTATATAGCAATTCAGGCATGAATTGCTAAAGCAAGGATTATACATGTAAGCAATGACTGGATAGGTATATTCTAGAGTATTTTGAGAACTAATTTTCATGCACTAGAAGAAAAAATGTAGGATGGCAAAATCCAATGGGTTTTGAGGTTTTCATAAATTATGCTTAACCCTTTCCTTGCTAAGTGCTCACAACAAGACTATCCCCCCCAGGCGCACTCGGGCACCCCAGCAGGGGAAGGGGATCTCTTTCAACCGCTGTATCTCAAAAACAAAAACACCATTGGAAAGAAGAGGCCAAGATCTATAAGATTCGGTTATATAAGCCTCTCCTGCGAACGTACAGGCACGTTCAAGGGGTGTTTTTTGCTGTGAGTGCGACTGGCGCTCACAGTGAGTTTTTAGCACCACCAGCAAGTGACGCTAGCGCTCGCTATTTTAACCTCTATCTCAAAAAAACTATTCATCACAGCTTAAAAACAAAACCACCATTGGAAAGAGGAGGCCAAGATCTATTAGATTCGGTAATGTAAGCCTCTCCTGTGAACGTACAGGCATGTTCAGGGGGTGTTGCCTGTGAAGACATACAGTAGAGCTCCATTTAGTGGGAGAATTAGGTGGATGAACGCGGTTGCGCTAACTGAATTCACGCTAATTGAATAAAGTAACCAATATGAAAAAAATTATTTGGTGCAGACGTGGGTTTGACTTTTGGGTTTGATAATTACTCAAAATAATCACATTAAAAAAAAAAAAAAAAAAAAAAACTACAATTGGCTGAGCTCTGAAAACACGCTTGTGATTGATTCACTGGGAGTCCGATGACGTCATCGCCGACGCTCACCCGGTCAGCGGCCTCGCTGCCTTAAGGCAGTATCACACTGGCCATTTTCTTCTAACCATTGTGGCTACTGGCAACGCCCGTGTGCCCATCCAGGAGCAAGTTGTCGGTTCACCGTAACCTGGTGTCACACTGAGCCCTTTTCTTCCCATCGCGTTGGCGGCAGCTTCGACAACTGGCAAATCCAAATTTTCCGGGTGTGCGTCACACACTGCCAAGGTCAGTTGCCCGTATCCACAACGTAAACAAAGCACTTGCCCTGTATCAACATGGTATCGTCTGCTAAAGTAAGGGCTCTCGCGGCTTGTGCCGCACATCATGGCGGCTGCTCGCACTAACTGAGGCTTTCGCACTAATTAATTTTTTTCTTGGTAGATGGTGGCTCGCGCTAAGTGGGGCTCTACTGTATATTTATGCGTGCGCGACGGTCAACTGTAAGGCAACTACTGAGTAGATCTCTTGATGATGGGGTGCTGGCACGGCAGTATTGCCAACTGGAAAATTTACAACTATTTGGTCAAAATATCAGTTTATGCAAATATGTCGCTATACAGGTAACTCGATTTACGCGAGTTTGGTTTACGCGTTTTTGAAATAACGCGGGGTCCAAACTCCAAGTAAATGTTTAATTTACACATTTTTTCACTTATACGCGATATTTTATGGAGTGGCCACCAGATGTCTCAAGCAACTGGACTCGCACGGCGCCGCAGCTGAGCTCAGTTTTTCCCACGCGCCATTTAAACAATAATACAGTACCCACGCTGCCACGCTACTCAACAATAGGGGTGGGCTGGTACTAACGATACCAGCTATACGGTACGGTACTGGTACCAATACTAGCCAGTCGCTCATGGTGTCCCTCATTTCTTCCTCACACGAGTGAGGCTGAGACTGAGTGCCTGAGTAGATATCTCGGTGATATGGATATTCTCTCTCTCTCTCCACTGAATGAAATGAATATTTATTTTTCGATAGAAACCTACCTCTTGTTTGATTTACATTGTTTTTAATTTACGTGACCTCTTCAAGGACACAATACTCACGTAAATCGAGAGTTACCTGTATTGGTCAACAACATCCACCAGTTGCTCGTCCGTAGATTTTCTGCGCTAGGCTGATATAATTTTCCACCAAAATTTTGAGGAAAACCCACTGAATTGGCGATGCAGTAAGGTGAGAAATAGTGTTGGAACACTCATACGTGGGAAATTTGAGTGCGACTGGAGCTCGCAGCGAGCGTTTAGCACCACCGGCAAGTTACGCTAGTGCTCACTGCAAGCGTTTAGCAAGGAAAGGGTAGCTGCGGAGATCGTGTTTCTTAAAGGCCCCTCTAAGTGAATTAATGAGAAAAAATCATCACTCACGCAAACCATTTCATAATATATATCAACACATTTGTGATCAGTTTATGCATCATCTGTTTTGGGGGGTTTATATCATGGCAAAAATTTGCCTGTTGCTGGTACACAGTAAAGCCACAAATTTGGCCCGTTGCTGCTACCAGGTTAAAAGTATAACTAAGAGCAAATGTTTCTCCATTGATGAAAAATGCTGAAACCTGACCACAAAATGTGTGTACACATATTGGAAAAGCAAATAGTCATTAACAAGTAAATATTTCCTTTTTTTAACAGGGAACAAATGTTGATGATGCAAAGGCCCTCATTGCAATGTCCAACCTAAGAATTCTTCCTTGCGACAACCTTGATGATGCAGCAAAGATGGCTGTGAAACTCTCCAACATCATCACTCTCGCCAAAGCAGCCAATGTTGATGTCAAGTTTGAGTTGCCAGTTTAGATGGGGCATGTAAACAAACTAATGTACAGAGCTAGTAAAACTTGTCAGTTTTTTATTCTTTAATTTGTTGCTGACGAAGAAAAGTAGATTATATTGTAACAAATGTTTTTGTTTATTTTGTACAGTAAAAATTACCATAACAAAAAACTGCTGAAGTGTACATTTCAGTATAGCAGGGTTGGCGGTTTAAACCAAATGGTTTAAACCAACTAATAAAACAATTTTTTTTTCTTTTGTGTGTATCTTTGTTAGTTTCATCAGTATTGTGGTTTTAACTATATGTAAGATTTTAATTATGTACAACAGGGTTGGCGGTTTAATCCAGGGGTTTCAAACTCAAAACCCTTGGAGGGCCAATTCATACTCTGAATGTTATATGCATTTGCTCAGTAAGTTTCAGAAAACAATAAGTTTGAATAAGTATTGTACTACATTTGAATTTACACATAATTTAGCTACCAGTATTTTTCTGTATGCATTGTTGGAAAGGATTTTTTTTAAACAATTTATCTGCTGTTTAATTAAGTGACATATATATATATTATATATATATATATATATATATATATATATATATATATATATATATATATATATATATATATATATATATATATATATATATATATTTTTTTTTTTTTTTTTTTTTACCACTTCACTAAACAGCTGTTTTTGTAGCATGCAACTGGAAAATTAGAAGAGGTCATTCATGTTTTACTACTATTTAACATTGCAATTAAAAAGCATGTTAGAGAAGCTGCATTTTGCCTCTTTTACAGATTGTATGAAGATCAAATGAATATTTTGCTAAATCCATCTCTAAATCTATCTATAATTCCTTTTCAAACTCATATATGTATATACAGATAGAATTACTGGAATAAACATACTGAAAAGCAAAAAAAACATGGTTTAAACCAAAAATAACATGGTTTTTGCCAACCCTGCAGTATAGCACTAGTATTTATACATCAGAAAAATCATCTCAATAAAACTGCTTAAAAACATAGCTTGTAATCCCATTTAATGGGAAGTTGCCATGTAAAATAATATAATAGTTAATTTACAACAGACTATCAATGAGAAGCTGAATTCTTTAGTCATCTCAGTGCTATATTAATATCACAAAGAAACCCAGGAAAACACTTGGTTTCCAAATTTTCTGATTCTTCATCACAAATCCATGCATTGATTACTTGCTGCTGCTCACTATGAGTAAGGACCTTTAACTGATCCATATTTTCAGGTGTTATACTGCCTCTCCACATGTGCAGACCTTAAAATGTTGATCAGCTAAAAATTACTCGGTGGTCCATGAGCAGGTTTACTATCCATATATATATATATATATATATATATATATATATATATATATATATATATATATATATATATATATATATATATATATATATATATAAAAGTCACTGCATGGAAACTTGAGGTCCTGTTACTTATGCATATTTGTTGGATATATTTATTTAAAACAACACTTGGAGGACAGCAGTCAGCAAACAATTTCTCAAAAGATATGTATGTTGGCTGGCACATAAGTAAATGTGCTTGGGTGAGAAGACCTCAAGGGAGTAAAAAATTAACCATTGAATTGGTATTAGAATCTTTTAGTGTGTTTGTGTGTGTGAGGTTCATGCTGAGAAATCAACCATAAATCTAAAATGTGTCTGTATATATGTTTTCATTAATGTATAAAAAATAATTACAATGTGTTTAAGTGATCTTGCCTTTCATCCCGGTGTTATGTATGCACTTTGAAATCCTTGAAGGTTAAGAACAGTTGTAACAAATGGTAGGGTGACAAACAAAGTTATTAAAAATAGCAATGACAAGTTTTATATTTTAACTTTTAAAGCTTATACCCAAATAACACAAACACCAGACCTCTTCGAAGAATACCTGTTGAGTGCGGAGTACTTAAATACCTGCATCATTTAGATTTGTACATTCACTCTTATACTAGGCACTACATCCCGTGTGGGATTCAGACTCGGTATGAAAAACTTACACCCGAGAATACTCAATACTATGCCACATAGCCATACACATACCATTCAAGTACTACAATCTTGATAAACTGCATGCAGACCGTCATAACATTTTGGATGATGATGATTTTTTTTTTTTTTTTTTTTTTTTTTTTATGCAGTTGAGATGAGTTATACTATTTAGGACATGCATGTGATGTTTCAGGATGGGATGGACAAAGTAATGAAAGCGTGTATGAGGGGTATTGATGTGACAGTGAAGGGAGTAATGGATTGTGGAGTGGTGGAATGTGTGAAAGTGTGGTACGCTGAGACAGTTTAGACGTGATGAGAATGAATTTTTGAAGAGTGTATGAGGTATGAGGAAAGGATTGAGGGAGGGGGTGCTAGGGATGATCACTTGTACAGTGGATTAATAGGGTGAGCGAGTACTTGAGTGAGAGAGTTGGAAGTAGCAAGATTGAGTGTGCAGAGAGGAAGTGCCAGAACAAGGAGAGATGCAGACACTTCTGCTACGGTCACCCCTGGAGGGAAGTTCCCGTGAGTGAACAGGGCATCAGAGATATAAATAGATAGATATACTTATGTATGGCCCATAACACTGGTAGGCTTTCTTGATGGGGCAACATATTGTTCTGATGACCATTTATCAACTTGGACTTGTGAAACTCTCTTGAGAGGATCAAGTGAAGCTCTAGGAGGCAGAATGAGCCCAGCTAAAATGGCACAACTATCTTACTACTAGTGGGCTGGAGCTGACCAGCAGGCCTTATCAAGGAAGACGCCATACATACATACAAAAAAGTTATTGTCAGCATGTAGAGGTGGACAGGACTTGAATCCAGGTCTCTGGAACACCCCACCCATACACTGACCACTCAAATATTTTAACTACTTTTGAAGTTTTTTTTTTAATATTATAGTCTACCTTAATTCTTTACTAGTCTTCTGTGAAAGTTTGGTATTTGTACAACAGTGGGAACATTTCCCTCTCCCCAAAAAGTTACTTTGGGAGATCTCTTCTAGAAAATATCACCATTTTCTGAGAGGTACAGGCATATGTTTAGTTCGTAGCCATTTATCTAATTTTTTTCCAATATTTTTGCTACTTTTGGTGCTTTTATGAAGAAACATTTTCATATACAAGCAAGTGCAGCCAAAGAGGAAGGATGGCAATTAGCAAAACCTATTACAATCTCCAGTTTCTGCCAGACTTCCAAGAGGAGGGTGCTGTCATTTCATTGCTTGACTCACCTCCTATGCCATTTTTTGGCAGTGTAGCATTCTGAGTGTAGGTAGGAATAATCCCTCACACAATTACTCCCTAAATGGCATTCCTCTAAGCAGGTCTGGGCGTGAGAGAGACTTAGGAGTACTAGTGAGCGCTGACCTTCATCCTAGGGCTCAATGCATTCAGGCTAAAAATCGGGCAAACAGAGTACTTGGTTTCATCTCAAGGAGCGTAAGCCATAGGAGCGCTGAAGTCATCCTCAAACTTTACTTAGCACTAGTTAGACCTCATCTCGATTATGCAGTTCAGTTCTGGTCCCCCTACTATAGAATGGATATCAAGATGTTAGAATCTGTACAGAGGAGGATGACAAAGATGATTCAGGGGGTGAGAAACTTGCCTTATGAAGACAGGCTGAAGCAGTTAAACCTACACTCTCAAGAAAGGCGAAGGTTGCGAGGAAACTTGAACGAAGTCTATAAATGGATGAAGGGCTTTAACAAAGGGGATGTCAATAAGATTTTGATAGTAAAAGAGCCAGGTAGGACGCGTAGCAATGGTTTTAAGTTAGACAAATTCAGATTCAACAAAGACATAGGCAAGAATTGGTTCACCAATAGAGTGGTAGATGAATGGAACAGGCTTGGGAGCCATGTTGTGGGTGCCAACACCATAGATACATTCAAGAATAGGTTAGATAAAGCCATGGATGGTGAGGTAAGGTGGGGTTGAGTGTACAGGAGCTGCCTTGTAGAGGCCAACCGGCCTCTTGCAGACTCCTTACGTTCTTATGTTCTTATGTTAACACTGATGAGTCTTCAAAGCTGAGAAGGAATCCAACCCTACAGAGGAAGATCTTGAAAAATAGCTATTGTCATCAACCATTATGTCACAAGAATTTTGATGGCAAGTCAGATGCCATGGAAGGTGAGTCAGCAACAAGAATATGGTCATTCCATCACAAAGTTCAATCTCTGCTACGTCAGCTTAATTATTGGTGGAGTCTAGTATATATAATGCTGTATGATGGCTAAGGACCTTAAGATGTTCCTCTACAAAAACACTGACAATGTAATACAATCACTGCAGATGTATTACAGGAAGGCCGTAAGACTAAGCAACAATGAAAACATGAGTTGTCAAAATCTATTTTGGCCTCCTACTTTCATGAATCTGATGAGGAAGGTCATCTTCTCAAGTCACCTTGAAGGGAAGAATCCTAGGGTTTCTACAAAAAAGCACTTGCCAAGGGTGACACCACAATCTCACCCAGAGAAACCACCATTTCCAACAAACATACCAAAAGAAAAACACCAGGTTGTTCTGCAGTGACACAACCAGCACTGAGATACTTCAAATATATCTCAAGGGGCAGACAAAGAACCCCAATGAAAGCTTACACTTAAAGCTGTGGGCCAAGTGCAGTAGGAATAAGTACTGTGGCCCTAAGAGAGTGGACTTTGTTGCAAACGTAATAATACTGATCCACAATTTTGGATACAGAGATGCATCCCTACTGACACATCTCAGTTCTGATGCATCTCAAGCAGGACAACCAAAGATGACAAAGCCTAAAATCTCTGCAACTCACTACAACCAAGGTAATAAATCCTTTTCTCTTGGGTGGTTGGGGAGGGAATAGTGATCTTGGGTGGTTGGGGAGGGAATAGTGGTCTTGGGTGGTTGGGGAGGAACTAGTGGTCTTGGGTGGTTAGGAAGGGAATAGCAGTCTTGGATGATTGAGGAGGAAATAGTGGTCTTGGGTGGTTGGGGTGGGAATAGTGGTCTTGGGTGGTTAGGGAGGGAATAGTGGTCTTGGGTGGTTAGGGAGGGTATAGTGGTCTTGGGTGGTTAGGAAGGGAATAGTGGTCTTGGGTGGTTAGGGAGGGAATAGTGGTCTTCAATGGTTAGGGTGGGAATAGTGGTCTTCAATGGTTAGGGAGGGAATAGTGGTCTTGGGTGGTTAGAGAGGGAATAGTGGTCTTGGGTGGTTAGAGAGGGAATAGTGGTCTTGGGTGGTTGGGGAGGGAATAGTGGTCTTGGGTGGTTGGGGAGGGAATAGTGGTCTTGGGTGGTTAGAGAGGGAATAGTGGTCTTGGGTGGTTGAGGAGGGAATAGTGGTCTTGGGTGGTTGAGGAGGGAATAGTGGTCTTGGGTGGTTGGGGAGGGAATAGTGGTCTTGGGTGGTTAGAGAGGGAATAGTGGTCTTGGGTGGTTAGGGAGGGAATAGTGGTCTTGGGTGGTTAGAGAGGGAATAGTGGTCTTGGGTGGTTAGGGAGGGAATAGTGGTCTTGGGTGGTTGGGCAGGGAATAGTGGTCTTGGGAGGTTAGAGAGGGAATAGTGGTCTTGGGTGGTTGAGGAGGGAATAGTGGTCTTGGGTGGTTGAGGAGGGAATAGTGGTCTTGGGTGGTTGAGGAGGGAATAGTGGTCTTGGGTGGTTGAGGAGGGAATAGTGGTCTTGGGTGGTTGAGGAGGGAATAGTGGTCTCTGGTGGTTCATACTAATAAAATATCATATGACCACTTACTTTTTTTGTCTGTAAATACAAAATATTCCAGGTAATGTAGATGACATACTTCCACTCAAAACTAAAAATATTGTACTTCCAAAGAATATGGAGGTGTTCTGGCTTTACCTATTACCAAACATGTACATATGAAAGAACAATGAAAAGAGAAAATTTTCCTCTGAAATTATTCAAAAATAAATATATAAACCATTATTCTTATATGCATTTTTAAGTCAAAACTTCCCCAAAAAACTTAGGATTTTGGGACTTTTTTTTTCACTTGGAAACATATCAAAATATGCTCAGTCAATGATAACTATGCCCTCGCTTATCATATGGGAAAAAAAAGTTAGTGATTGATTGACAGGTAACTCACATAATGGATAATATGATTGCATATTTTAATTAAATTATTTTTTACCTTAGAAAACTACCAACCAAAATTCAATGAATCTTACATACATTATTACTTACATAACCTGTCAAATTTTAATAAATCAGCCAAACTGAATGAAAATAAACAAACTTTCCCCACAAGCATCACCTCCCTTAAAGAACAAGAAATGAATTTGAGCAGATCATATAATTTGTAGAACCGATAACAAATGTCCAATAAAAGTAACAGTGGCAACTAAGAAAAGTCAAAGTAGGCAGAGGACAAGGTAGAGATATGAATTTAGAGCATTTGCCAGAACAGAATGGAGTAATTTTCTCAAACAGAGCTAGGTGGAGAATGTTGGGGAAGATGTTTGTCTTGCAGAGAACAAGTAATAGCTAAAGATGATGGCTGGAATGCAAAGGCAAAAATTTACTAATTAAGACATTCACTTCATTCCATAACATTTTTTTCTAGTTTCAACAGCTGAAAATTTATAAACTAATTCATATATTGTTTAAAGTTTATAAGCTTTAACTCTAACAATTATTTTGTTGAATGGCCAAGAGTATAATAAACATAACTTAGTAAGTACCCATCATCTGCACACATTAGATTATATAGACATATATATATATATATATATATATATATATATATATATATATATATATATATATATATATATATATATATATATATATATATATATATATATATATATATATATATATATATATATATATATATATATATATATATATATATATATATATATATATATATATATATATATATATATATATATATATATATATATATATATATATATATATATATATATATATATATATATATATATATATATATATATATATGCTGGCAATACTCCTAATTTTGTGAGAATTCGGCTGACATTGTGGGATGAAAAATATGAATGAACAGAATTGCAACAATTGACCACATGAGGATAATTGAATATGGTTGACATCTCATTGTTGGTAGATCAATTTTGGGGGGATTTTCATCATTTTTTGCCAATACAGTAAACCCTCACTTTCACAGACCTCAATAGAATGAAGTTTGGGTTTAACAGTTTGCTGAACAAGTTTGGTAAGTGCAGTGTTCAGTGTGGTGGTAGGCCGGCCAAATGTACGTACACACATGTCAGTCAGCAGCGGTTTAAACAAAGCTGACCGGGCAGTGCATGTCAGTAGTCTTTCCATTATATCAAGTCACTTTATGTGTGGCTGGAGGGATTAGCAGATATGCCTCTTTGTCGCCCTCTTTCTCTCTCTCTCTCTCTCAGTCGGTCAGTCGGTCGGTCGGGCGATATATATATATATATGTATGTATGTATGTATGTATGTATGTATTATATATATATATTTTATATATATATATATATATATATATATATATATATATATATATATATATATATATATATATATATATATATATATATATATATATATATATATATATATATATATATATATATATATATATATATATATATATATATATATATATATATATATATATATATATATATATATATATATATATATATATTAACTATTAACTTCTGGAAAAGTCTTAAATACTCTGTGTCCATTTAGCTGTATAAGATCATATAATTCTATGAAAAGATTGAATTTTTGAGGACAAAACAATGAGTTTGTATACATCCCCATACATTGTAGCAACGTGGCATGTATGACATTGTCAACTAGGGTGACAAGGACCCTGCGCTGGTCAACCAAGTCAGGTCACCTAGAAATTTACCTCACGGGTGATGTGGGAAATAAATCAAAACATGATAATTTATAATGGAAATATGTTGAGGGAGAGAATGAGCGAGGGAGGGAGGGAGAGCGAGTGAGAGGGGAGAAGTGGCGCCACAGCTAGCCTGAAGCAGCCATACCTAGAGTGACTTGATAATATGTAAAGATTATAGTGTCCGGGTCCGTCCAACTGTAATCACTTCCAACCTCATCCTTCCGTGCCTCACGTCTCATCTAATACAATAATATAATCAGAAATTAACAGACATAGCAAACATTTCACCTCATATAACAAACAAGGTTCATTACATGGGAAAAGTTTGGATCCCTCAGATATAACAGATTATCAGATACAGCCTGACTTCCTTCCCCCAGGCTGGTTCATTAAAGTGAGGGTCTAGTGTATTTGTACACACATACATGTATTTAACCATCCTACAATAAAGAAAAGTACAGAAAACATATCAACAAAGGATACAGCATCAATAGTGGTTATAAAGACAACCATTTTCTTTTTCAACTATGCTGAAGGATATCATATTACTGTGAAGTATATACTAATGAATATTTCATTCTATAGAAATCAGGCAATGAAAATATTAAACAAGTAATAAAAACTTTATCATAACTACAAGCAGTTCCTCAGGTGATAAATGTAAACAAACAAGGATGTAGTGTCAGAAGTGGTGATGAAGTAGGTGCCATTTTTCTTTTCACCATTCTGGATGACCAAATGGACCTAGCGGACATGGCAGGTAAGAACTCCAATATTGTGAGAGTACGAGAACGCTTGAAAGAGTGCATGAGAAACTGAGCAACTGGGCCAGAAAGATACAGTGCTTGTCCCAACATCACATAACCCAAGCACTGCACATATCTCTCTACAATTAGAAAATGGTGACTGCTTCATCACCAATGCTAACACTACATCCTCATTTACTTAGATGCATCAACTGAGCAACTGCTTGTAATTATGATCACATTTTTATTAGGTAAAGGTAAAGTTGGGGGCATACGCTGTAGCAGCGCGTATCCTCAGTGCTCATCTCTGTAACATTGGCCCTTGAGCCTGTGGTGGGAGGGAGCCCATTACCCCCAGACACAGGGCCAGTGTGACATCCAGGTTACCACAGTTTACCTTCCCCAAGTTTCCCCAGGTACCCATTTATCGACCAGCCCGAAAGGGAGGATGAACAGCTGGGTGAGCTGCACGCCAGCTGCCCAGGCCAGGATTCGAACCCGGGCCCGCGGAGTAGAAGCCAGGCACACTGACCACTAGACCACGGAGGCGTATATACATTTTTATTACTTGTCTGATATTTTCATTACTCTTCTAGAATGAAACATTCATTAGTATATTCGAAGTAGTATGGTATGCTCAAGCACATAGTCGAAAAATAAAGTGGCAGCGGCTTCATGACCGCCACCAATACAATGTGGTCTGACATCTACACCCTGCCACTCCTTCCCCTAAAAACTATACTTAAAACTTACGGTGCCACCCACAAAACTCAAATTACATTGGAAAATTTGGTTTTCATAAAAAAAAAATTAAAAAATAAAAATGGAGTATCGGTTGCAAAACTGCCAAATCACAAACATTAGAACATACAAAATTAGAGAAAATAGTGTGTGTGTGTGTGTGTGTGTGTGTGTGTGTGTGTGTGTGTGTGTGTGTGTGTGTGTATTATATATATATATATATATATATATATATATATATATATATATATATATATATATATATATATATATATATATATATATATATATATATATATATATATCTATATATATATTAACTTTAGGAATTTTCAACCCATAAAACTGAGAAACTATCTGCAGTATTATTTACGCTACTAACAAAATACAATGCCAGTGATTTTTTACGAATTTGATATTTCAGTATTTAAGAATTGTGATGTAATATTTGAATTTTATGATTCAAAATGGACAGGTAAACTTTTTTGCCTTGGATATGAGCCTTTCTGTACATGTGTGTCTGGGAACAAGCATACAGGTCATGTATTACAAAACTTGTTTCTGTAACCATTAACTTGAAATTCAAATGATGCTTTACAAGTTACTCTGTGTTGCAAAGTAGAAAATTCTTAGGAAAACACTACTCCCAACATACAAAACTAACTCATTTAATACCATAAAAAAAAGCCACAAGACCCATGCATCACCTACCAAGTCACATCACCTAAAAATAATAATTACAAAAAAGTGCCACAATTTCATTCTGCTCTTTGGTCTGCAGTCCCTCTCCTAATACAGTTGGGCAGTAACACCTGTGATTTCTTTTACCCTGCCTTTCAGGTGTCATTTCTCCATGGCCACACTGCTGACAGAACTAGAAAATTCTTCTCTTTTATCATCCAAATCTGCATTTGGTTTTACCTCCAAATTCTTGGTGCTACTGTCTGGCAATTCATCTTCCTTTAATTTGTCCTCTGAATAGGCGAGTGACTCTGAAATGAGTGTCTTAACACCTACCATCCAGGGTGAACATGTTGTGGTGTAGTCCACAATGAGGCCTTGATGTAATGCCCAAGCCTTTTTGTGGTCTTGTTGGGAGAGAGCTGAAAGTAAATCAGTGCTTTATTGTTCTACAATATCGTTAGCAGTGTGAGTATACATGCATCTGAGTATAAACCATTCTTCTTCCCTACAGACTCTGCTTCCAGACACCAGAGCTGAATAAGTCACTGATCAAACTTTATATCTCCTGAGTTCTTGTTTATTTTGGACAACTTGTTAATTCCTAGAGATTTTCTTTCATGCAACTTTAAATATACATTGGGATTGATATTCTGCTTCCACTCCTGACTCTATAAATAAGAGCATGACTTTTTCTATCAACAAAGCCTAAACCTTTTACAGATTCGAGTGAATGGATGAAGGATCCAGACAAAGGAAAATTATTAAGGTGTGACAATTTGAGTTACTATGGAAAAGCTACCCTGAAAAATTTAAGTGAGGAATAAAAATTGAAGTCATAACTAAAACTGATACTCTAATTTAATGGGATTGTATTTTCATACCTCAGCTCAATGGGAAACATGCAGTAGAATACCACTTTCTGGCAAAACTTGTACTGGTGGGCTCGTTACAGTGGGGCTCGAGACCGATAGACTGGTCGTAAGTCAAATTGGTGGTAGGTTGCAAATTGGTGGTAGGTTGAAATTTACATTAAACAAATAAATAAAATATTCAAATGTCTTGCTGCAGATAGAGCAGCCTTCCTGCCTCCCACCCCCACCCCTAAACCCAGCTCTGTCCTCATGGGTTCACCTCACCCCAGCCCTGCGTTTGGTTGACCCTTTAGCTGCGCTTCATTGTGCAGCATTACAAAATTGGGCTACCGAGTTTTGCCTAGATGGCAGCGTTGGCCAAACACCCCACCAAATCGCTGCGCCGGGGGTTGTGTTGGTGGGATGACACTGTAAACACAAGGCACGTCAGTCACACAAGTGGCCATTGTCACATCTGTTGCACCTTCTTCCCTTCTGTGAATGTTTCATTCAATTATGATTGCTGTTTCCAGTAAACAGTCACCTGTTGGGGCTGCTGCAGGAATATTGTGAGGGGGTGTTGTTGTGGACACCACTTTGCTAGCTAACTGGCATCTGCTTGATCTATCAGTGCTTGTATAGCAGACTGTAAGCCAATAAACTGATAGAGTAGCGACTAACAACAAGAGCATTGGTAGTGCTTACAGCAATTCCCATTGGTTGGGAGGAATGAGTGGGCAAATTGTGTCAAGATGGCCTGAGGAGACATTGTGTGAGAAGGGTGGCCACCTACTCCCTGAATTCAGAACTTAAGCAGTACCAGTTCCTTGGTGGCACAAGTGGTACCAGCACTGGGTACCAGTACCATTAAGGCGGCGTCACACAGGGCAAATTTCTCCCATGTTGCTCGATTTTGTTGGCGGTTGGGCAAAATGAAGATTTGGCAGATTGGGAAGGATGGACAACGGTTGGTTGGTTGGTTGGTTGAGAGAAATTGGGGTCAAATGACATTCGTGCTATAAGCTGTAAATGTAAATTGAAAATCAATCATCATACATATTTACTCAAATTGTCAACTGTAAGACTCCAAAAACCAACGTACACGTGCAAGTATGTGTTTGATTTATTTGTCCGCTGTGTACAGTTATTTATAACATTCAACTGACTGTGATGGTATGCTGGGCAGAGTCTGTGCCTGGCGCGAGGTAAACAAATTGTTGAGATGGGGAACACTGCCTCTTCTGACACTTCTGCAGTCGTAGCACATGCTTCATTATGTGTAATGCAGCAGCACAATCTTTTAAAACCTCAATATCCTTCCGGTTCATGGTAAAGTGGCTGGAGAGATGCTGGCGTGGGGTTGGTTGTTGTTGTAGTGGCGTCAACACAACAGTTCAGGGTCAGTACAGTGTCATGCCCAACATTGTTGTTTGGTGATATCACAAACGAAAACAAGCAACATGTTGGGAGAAATTTGCCCTGTGTGATGCCGCCTTTAGTGCTGCCAAGGTACCACTTTGGTTGATACCACTATACCTTGTTCACTTAAGCTAGATTCCTGGCGCCTAGGCAGGTTGGTAAGGTTGCAGCTGATTGGCTGCACCGCTCTCTCGCAGACACTCATGTTGGACCACATCTTGCATGCTCGAGTGAGACATGTTTCTTTATCATAATTATGCCATAGCTCACCTCATATACGAGACAGACAGTTTTGGTTGACACCATCAGACTCAGCAGTGACTGTAGAATCAAAATGTATTGTAAAAACTCGACAAAAAAAAGAAAATGGTATTACAATGAGTTGAACTGTGAAGATGCTAATAAAATGTTTTAACAGGTTTTACTTATGCTCGCTGTTTTCAACAGCTGTTCATTGACTGCAGAAATATATCATTACGTTACGTAGAAAAATCTCTCGTGAACACGATAGTGTGATCAGAGTGCAAATAAAGCTTCACATATTGAAAACACAGAGTTATTTATGGCAACATGTCACTCGCCGCAACCATCATGGCGTGCGACATTCTGCGTGTGGAGGCAGAGTGAAGTTAGACACTAAACAACAGCTGATCTCCCGCTCTGTTGGTGTGCTGGTAGCACATTTCCTTTTCACAGCAAGCGGTGCATGCCCTATCCCACCCATCCTGGCCTCACCCCCCGCACTCTCCCCTACCACTGTTCCAATAAGGCAATGCAGACACCAGCGGCCTCAAGATTCTGTTCGCTAACGTACAAGGCTTTAGGACCAACATCAGGGAGCTGACACACACCTTCGTCCTCAAGCACCACATCGACATAGTGGTGACAGTGGAGACCTTCCTGGACGACACGTACGCCACCACCTGTGATAAGATCCCCGGGTACTCGCACTGGGCCAGACGAGACCGCCACACAGGACAGGGTTTGCCACTGAAATGGCCTGCAGGTGGATGCCCTCACCACAGATACTCCCCTGGATATGGAGATGATGTTCCTCTGCATCATTCTCGAGGACAGGAGCGCTCTGTTACTCTGCGCCATGTACCGACCACAGTGGCAAGGCAGCGCCTCCCTCATCTACCTCACATATGACATTATGGCTGCCCACAGCTGTCAGTACGCGATGGTTGTGGGCGACCTAAATCAACATCTGGTAGGGAGGGCCTTCACCGAGCTCACAGCGGTGCATGGATTGTATAACCATGTCTACTTCCCGACACACCAACATGGAGGCTCCCTAGACCCTGTGCTCACAGACCTGCCAAGTGACTGTGTGCTGTGCTGCCCATTAGACCATGTGGGCAGTTCCAACCACAATGCCATACTCACCACCATCAGCCTGGCCCCAGTGTGTGAAGAGGAACACCAGCGAGTCATCTGGCTATGGGACTACGCGGATTGTATGGCTGCAAGGCAGGCCCTGGCAGTGACTGAATGGGCCACAGTCCTAAACGGTGACCCACAGCATGACGTCTCCGCCCTCACCACTGTCCTCAACACCGTCCAGCAGCAACACGTCCCCCACCACACCTACTCAACCAGCCCAAAAGACCAGCCCTGGTTCAGGTACAGGTGCCGTGTTGCAGCTGAAAGGAAACACAAGGCCTGGACACGTTACAAAAGACACTCCACACTAGATAATAAGGTCCAACACAGACAAGCCTGCAAAAATATGATGAGGACAGCAAAGTGGGCAAACACAAGGTGGGATGCCGACAGGAGGAGAAAGCTGTCCTCAAACCAAACCGACCCGAAACAGTGGTGGGGGCTGGTGAAGGAACAGCAAGGCCTTACCCCCCAGGAACGTATCCCGCCCCTGAGGAAACCTGACGGAGACCTGGCCATCACCAGCCAGGAAAAGGCTGACCTGCTGGCCTGTCATTACAGTCAAAAGATGACAACCCAGGAACCAGACACGCAGCCCCCCACCCTCCCCCAACTCATCGCCTCAAGACTAGAGAGTGTGCAAGTATCTGAGGACGCTGTCAGGAGACATCTGAGGGGCGTCAACACCAGGAAGGCGCCAGGCCCTGACAGCGTGAGTCCACACCTATTGTGGCAATGCTCCGATGAGCTCACCAGCCCCCTCACCCAGATCTTCCAGCAATGCCTGAAGACCAAGGTGTGGCCTGCACAGTGGAAGGAGGCCAGAGTCACACCCGTACAAAAGAAAAAATCCAGGTCTGAGCCAGGTAATTACAGGCCAATATCACTCCTCCCAATCATAAGAAAGATATTTGAGAGGATCATCGGGGAGCAACTGACAGCCTTCCTCGAGGAGAACCCCCTGCAGTCACCAAAGCAGTTTGGCTTTCGGAAGGGCCACTTTACCTCCAACCTCCTCCTCCTCCTCCTCCTCTCAAAGTCCTGGCATGACGCCCTTGATGATGGCCACCCCTCTCTCGTGATTGCCCTGGACAAAGCGGGTGCGTTTGGCTTCATTTGGCACTGCGGTCTGACAGCGAAGCTGCAGCAACTAGGCATCACGGGGGACCTGCTGCACCTGCTTTCTAACTACCTGTCAGGGAGGAGCCTCTGCATAGCAGTCAATGGAAGCACCTCGACCAGCTTCCCGGTGGAGGCCTCCGTTCCACAGGGGGCCGTCCTTGGACCTATCCTGTGGAACATATACTTCAACGACCTCCTGCAAACCATCCCGGCAGCAAACGCCTATGCCGACAACTGCACCCTCTCCAGAACATACAAGAGGGAGGAAGCCCACGACGTGATAGAGCCCGTCAACAGACAGTTGGCCTGGGGAAAGAGGTGGCAAGTCAGGTTTGCCCGACAAAACCCAGGCCATGGTAATATCACGCTCTCGGGAGGAGGCGAGGCAACTCCACGGCAGGCTGAGATTCAGGAACGACATCAAACCTCTGCAGGCCAGCGTCAACATCCTGGGCGTGGAGGCGGACTCTCAGATGCGCTTCGATCATCACCTTGAGAGGGTGGTGCATAAAGCCTCCCAAAAGGTGACCCTCCTGCGCTGCATGAAGAATCTCCTTGACGCTGAAAGCCTGAACATCCTCTACAAGGCACAAGTCCGTCCAGTGCTGGAGTATGCACCGCTCACCTGGATGGCCAGTGCCCGCTGCCACCTCAACCTGCTGGACAAGGTGCAGAGGAGGGCAGAACGCCTCATCAGCGGCACCTAGCACCACCGACCAAGCCAGTGGGAGGGACAACGACGGTGACAACAACAACAACAACAACAACAACAACAACAACAACCACACGAGGGACAGGCAGGAGCAGCCACGAACCAGCTGGACAGCCTGGAGCACCGCCGCCGAGTCGCTGCCCTGACGGTGCTACACAAGGCA
Organism: Eriocheir sinensis; assembly: GCF_024679095.1. Lineage (NCBI taxonomy): Eukaryota > Metazoa > Arthropoda > Malacostraca > Decapoda > Varunidae > Eriocheir > Eriocheir sinensis. The sequence continues at coordinate 13,815 of NW_026110924.1, read as the reverse complement.
CAAGTGGGCCAAGTGCCCCACCAGATGGACCTGAGAGCTACCTGGAGGAGGCCTGAGCGCAGCACGAGAACGGTGCTCAGCAACGCTTCCCTCCTGGATGTGCCAAGGGTCCGCTCCAGCACCCACTGTGTCTTCTCCATCGCAGCGGTGGTGTGGTGGAACAACTTCACTGCTGATGTGGATGTGACACAACTGTCTACTCAGGAGATGAAGGTTGCGTCCCACAGGTGGCTACACCTACACCCACAGTAAAAGCGTAAATGTAAATGCTTATAAATAATTGTAAAAACTTGTATAAAATAGAAATGTATTCTTGGCAGAGGCTTTCAAATAGCTCCCCACTGGATGGGGGAACTTTAGCTTCAGAAAAAAAACTGCCATGTACTAATGTATTAAACATGTTTTGATTTACATAGATTTACATAGAAAATCAGACCACACAGACCCCATGGTCCAGACCTGGTGGTCTGTCCTTAAACCTAAGTGATTTTACATTAATCAGAAGACTCCAAAACGTTGCATTTCCACTCTAGTTGATATTAAGTTGAAGGAAGTGACGGTCGAGCTTATTTTTGAAGGAGTCAATCGTGTTACACTGGACCACTGATGGTGGAAGCTTATTCCATTCTCGCACTACAACGTTGGTGAAGAAAAATTTGGTGCAGTCTGAATTTACTTGTCTACATCTGAGTTTAACGCCATTGTTTCTCGTACGCAAAGTGTCATCGATCATAAACAATGTTGATCTCTCTACATTCGTGAAACCATTAAGTATTTTAAAACATTCGATCAATTTTCCTCGGAGGCGACGTTTCTCAAGAGAGAACATGTTAAGGGTAGAAAGCCTTTCTTCGTAGGATTTGTTGCGCAAGGAAGGGATCATTTTCATTGCCCGACGCTGAACACCTTCTAATTTAGCAATATCCTTTGCATGGTGGGGAGACCAAAACTGTACCGCATATTCCAAGTGGGGTCTGACTAAACTGTTGTAGAGCGGGAGTATTACATCTTTATTCTTGAATACAAAGTTTCTTTTAATGAAGCCCAACATTCTGTTCGCTTTATTTGCTGCATCGATGCATTGCTGTGAGAATTTGAGGTTTTCGGGCGTGCTTTGCTCTTTCTTTAACCTGTAAGACAATTTTCTCTCCTTGACTGAGTGTTTAATTTCGCTATTAAACCAAGGTGGACTTTTATTAGTGTTAATTCGCTTCTCGCACAAGGGGACAAATGTGTCCTGCTGAGTAAGTGATTTTTAAAGTTTAGCCAGGCGTCCTCTACATTGCCGTCATCTGATAGTTGCATATCTATTAGTTTTCGTCGGATTTCTACGAAGTTGGCTCTTTTGAAATTGGGCACCTTTACTTTATTTTCAGTCACCGATGTTTGAGCTCTAATGTCAACGCGCACTAGTTTATGATCGCAGGAACCGAGGTGTTCTCCTACCGTGACATTACTAACTCAGACCCTACTATTATTTCCGATTGGGGCAAGAAGAACCTGGTGTCCTTCAACGCCTCAAAAACACAGTTTCTCCACCTATCCACTCGACACAATCTTCCAAACAACTATCCCTTATTCTTTGACAACACCCAGCTATCACCTTCCTCAACACTAAACATCCTCGGTCTATCCTTAACTCAAAATCTCAACTGGAAACTTCATATCTCATCTCTTACTAAATCAGCTTCCTCGAGGCTGGGCGTTCTGTACCGTCTCCGCCAGTTCTTCTCCCCTGCACAGTTGCTGTCCATATACAGGGGCCTTGTCCGCCCTCGTATGGAGTATGCATCTCATGTGTGGGGGGCTCCACCACAGCTCTTCTGGACAGAGTGGAGGCTAAGGCTCTTCGTCTCATCAGCTCTCCTCCTCATACTGATAGTCTTCTACCTCTTAAATTCCGCCGCAATGTTGCCTCTCTTTCTATCTTCTATCGATATTTCCACGCTGACTGCACTTCTGAACTTGCTAACTGCATGCCTCCCCCCCTCCCGAGAGAGAGAGTGTGAGTGTGTGTGTGGAGGAAGCAAGAAAAAATATCTAAATTACCAATATATCCTCTCAGGTTCTCACTCATGTGAGAGGGAACTAAGGGACTGAGCAACTGAAGCAGGTGTGAAGACTGATGAGGGTTAGTGCTGGTACTGGTACCAAGCAGTCTGGTACTGGTGTGCGTCACACATGGCCAAGATCGGTTGCACGTATCTACAACATAAACAAAGCAGTTGCGCTGTATCGACATTGCAGCATCTGCTGTTGTGGATTGTGCTGCCGCTATCCAAGTTATGGACTTGTTGCTGCAGTTAAATGGAAGGAAGAAGGGGATGTGGGCACAATCATGGCTTCAGAGACGGGATGACAGGAGTGTTTTCCCAAACCTCGTCAGAGAACTCTGCTTTGAATACTGGAAGTCTTGCAATTTTCAGTGGATGGAGAAAACAAATATATTTTGAACTGTGGTCCCACAGCACAGGGTGTTCTCTTATCTTGTCAATTAAATAGTAAACAAAGCAGCTCTGCCAGTCCACTTTACGAGTCTCTTGGTGGGCCATCTTCCACTGCTCCTCACTCTTCAGCAACTGCTGTTGTCTGTTTGTTTACATACAGCAGTGCGGTTGCTCGTACTCACACCTCTTTTTCATCCGTACAGATGGAACCAACGGTTGGGCATACGGGCAACTGTGGTTGCCGGTAGCCCCAAGGGTTGGAGGGAAACAGCTATAGTCCATCGACTCTAACTTGAGCCCTGTGGCTTGGCCTGGGTTACCACCCATTGTTTACACATCTAGCGATGACCTGCGCATGGCGATCTGTCTCACTGTTAGTCTGTATGTTATCTATTTATGGAATATATATATTCATAATACGACTGTAAGGTGTTATGAAGGGCTTGGGATTTGAGGGAAAGACAATGACTCTGTAAACCTTCCATTTCACTTGGCAACGTGGCTCATGCGATGGTGCCGCACCATTCACCCTTCTGCCATCATGGAAGACTCACATAGGTCTCACTCTCGTGTCCTGCAGAGCCAAGCAAGATATCAAATATAACGTAAATAAGAGAGAGGGGGGGGGGGTAGCAAGCTCCTCTGAGGAGAGTGTTGGGATGATGAGGCATTAGCGCGGCTCAGGGGAGCCCTGCATAAAGGCTCAAATTAGATTCGATAGGCTATAGTGTGACACCACCTATTGCGTCAACTTTCCTCTGTACAAGTTTGGTAAAATTTAATTAAGTTTTCGTCTATATTTCATCTGTTTAGTATTGAATTCTTTTTTGTTTTAGATTTAATGATTTCCACTGGCTTTGTGTAATGAATTTGTGCACAAAGTACTGTTGTAAAAGTTTAAATAAGCAATCATCTGGGGTCCAGGAAGGGATTAATCCATTATACATTGATTCCTATGGGAAAAATAGCTTCGGTTTAGCATTTCAGGTGACGAATGGCCTTCAAGAACAAAATAAGTTTGTGAACCGAGGTTCCACAGTAACTTATTTTAGCTAATCTTTCTTATATGTATGACATAAATGTGCTTGACAAAGTGCAGGTAAAGTCCAAGGCAGGTAGGTACTGAATATTGGCAATTGCTGGACTAAGTATGGTAAATGTCCGAGAGTGGGCCGTGGCCCCCAGATTGTAGTGATTCTTGATTCCCAGACTTTTGTGATTCTAAACAGGTGCTTCCCTTATTAGTCCAGAAAATCGAGGGTCAAGTGTATACATTTTTTTTTTTTTTTTTTTTTTTTTTTTTACGTGCATGTATGCCTATAGCGCCAGTAGGCTTGCTTGAGAGGCCTGGATGGTAGTCGGCCCCAGCCCGTCATGGCACAGGCAAGTGTTTATAGTGGCGCCATCTTCTCTTGGCTCATGCTGACCCCCGGAACTCCTTCTTGATTCACTTGGACAGTTTCCTCTAGAGTCCGGGTTGATGGGTGGCCTTCAGGACAGCATGTGGGTAATTTTAAGCCACTCGGCAGTGACTGAAAAATCCGAGGTGGTAGCATGGGGATTTGAAACCGCGTCATCCATCACGCGGTGAATGTGCGCCCAGCACGCTACCACTCAGCCACCGCCTACATATTGAGAATTCAGAAAAGAAAAGGCATTTTCCCCACCCAGTTCACATTAACATTGACTTTATTTACAAAACAGTACCTTTTTCTCACAGAAGTGTGAGCATGGAAGTAAAGAGTGACTTGAAAAATATAGTAATAGTACCAACCCTCACATAGGCAAGTGAAACATGGGCATGGAATGAAAGTCAGAGGTCTAGAGTGCAGGCAGTGGAAATGAGTTATTTGAGGAGTGCTTGTGGTGTGAGTAGAATGGATGGAATGAGTAATGAAAGTGTGTACGAGCGTTTTGGAATATGTCACAGGGGTGAAGGGAAGAAGTGTGGAGTGGTGGAAGGAGTGAAGTGACAGATTTTAAAGTGGTTTGGCCACATGGAGAGAATGGAGGAGAGTAAGATGACCAGGAGGGTGTATGTGAGTGAGATAGAGGGAGGGAATGTTAGAGGACGACCTCCAGTGAAATGGAGAGATAGGATGCAGGAGTATGTCAGGGAGAGGGGTGAAAGATCCTTGAGAAACTTTGAGCAGGCAAGGAGGGAGTGTCTGGATAGAGAGAGATGGAAACTCTGTAAGGCACTAATGTATATAATATCATGTACATACACTCGGCCCTCGATTTAACGGACCACAAAATCTCAATGGACAAATACCCGGTGTCCGGTGCCCGGTGTGACACCGGCTTTAGAAACGTCAAAACCCTAAAATAATATAATATAACACAAAAAAAGTGATTTTTTTCAAAACTGCTTGCATTGCCTCCCTTAAGGAGGTCGAGGAGGGTGAAGCCCCCCTCTCCCCTCCCGTTAGGTAGGTTTGGTTAAGTTAGGTTTGGTTAAATTTATTTGGCTCACGGTTTGGGGTGGCAGAAATACGAAGCGCGGGACGGGACATGGTGGCGGCGTGTGTGGTCCAATTCGTGGGCCTGTGTTGCGAGAAATACCTCCTTGCAAAAACAAGTCACGTTGCTGTCCACCACGCATGCGTACGGGGGGAATACACAGCAGGAAAACATTAATTTACCTGGCTTTATTCAATTAATGTGTCCACTTCTGAGTGTGAGCGGTGAGTGAAATGAATAGGTAGTATGTATGTTGAATCCCTCTGTGAGTTGTTTTGCGGCTGCGGCGGCGGGCGGCGGCAGGTGCAACAGCCATTGAAAAGTCAGTCATTTAATGATTTGTGAAGGGTTGAACATCCCAAAGAAATTAGGGCATAAAAAGTCAATGGGTTAGACCTTCAAAATTATATATGGGACCCTTGGGACCCTCAACTTTTAGCTTGCAACCCCCTTGCAAATTGCTTAGGGGTTTAGCACCCCTAGGGAAAAATGCTATTGCAAGCCATAGTATACAACAGATACATTAATTTAGATACTATAATAAGCTCTACACACACCTTCACTGAGTGCAACCATGCGCTTCTGGACTTCTAGGCTAAGCTGATCCTTCTGCCACATCTCTGCCATAACATTCAGCCTTTTTCTTATCTCCTCATGGGTACTCTCCTGTAAAAAAAAACTTGATTTTGAGCAGAACAGTCCTTTAATAAAAATGCAAACTCAATAAATGGGGATTAGAGTGATCCTGATTTGGGAAGGAACAAGATAGGAAAACATTGTCATACAGGAAAAACAAGCATTTACACACCAATCAAAATTTCAGAGGTATCCTAATTCAGCAGGCACCCCTAATATGTGCAATCCTAGTGCACAGAACACCTAGTATGAGAAAACCTGAAAATCTAACCTACAAATACCAAATACACAAATCAGCTCCATAATACACAGGGCAGAGGATGAGGCCTGCAACCAATGCTTTTCTTCTACCCTCCTGCACACTGTGATGACACACTGTTGTCTGCCACCCACACTGTTGAATGACTGTTGCTGTAACTGAGCTTGAGGCTCAGAGTGAAAGTATTGAAAGTGATAGTTCAGATAAAGAGGGTATTGGTCTGGTAAGTGGCAAGATGTGAGGTATGACAGGCAGTACAATAGACACACTAAGCGTCTCATCCTGCCTTGGAACTCCTGCTACTCAACACACTGTCTCATCCTGCCTTGGAACTCCTGCTACTCAACACACTGTCTCATCCTGCCTTGGAACTCCTGCTACTCAACACACTGTCTCATCCTGCCTTGGAACTCCTGCTACTCAACACACTGTCTCATCCTGCCTTGAACTCCTGCTACTCAACACACTGTCTCATCCTGCCTTGGAACTCCTGCTACTCAACACACTGTCTCATCCTGCCTTGGAACTCCTGCTACTCAACACACTGTCTCATCCTGCCTTGGAACTCCTGCTACTCAACACACTGTCTCATCCTGCCTTGGAACTCCTGCTACTCAACACACTGTCTCATCCTGCCTTGGAACTCCTGCTACTCAACACACTGTCTCATCCTGCCTTGGAACTCCTGCTACTCAACACACTGTCTCATCCTGCCTTGGAACTCCTGCTACTCAACACACTGTCTCATCCTGCCTTGGAACTCCTGCTACTCAACACACTGTCTCATCCTGCCTTGGAACTCCTGCTACTCAACACACTGTCTCATCCTGCCTTGGAACTCCTGCTACTCAACACACTGTCTCATCCTGCCTTGGAACTCCTGCTACTCAACACACTGTCTCATCCTGCCTTGGAACTCCTGCTACTCAACACACTGTCTCATCCTGCCTTGGAACTCCTGCTACTCAACACACTGTCTCATCCTGCCTTGGAACTCCTGCTACTCAACACACTGTCTCATCCCACTTTGGAACTCTTGATATTGAAGTCCATCAGGCCAGTCATCTACTGTCTTGTGAGTCACCATATTGTTTGTTATTTTAGCTCTATATATATATATATATATATATATATATATATATATATATATATATATATATATATATATATATATATATATATATATATATATATATATGTTACAGGGAAAGTGTGAAATCAGTCATTTCATGAAATCCCTAGTGAATTTGTGAAATGGATTTTTCATTTTGCTAAGTTATGGAACCTAACGTAACCTATCCTACCCTAAACTACCCTAACCTAACCTAGCCTACCCTACCCTAAACTAACACTAACTAACCTAACCTTACTTACAAAATTATTCAATGTAATGTTATTTTAATAAGGTTATGTTATGATAAGTAAGGTTTGGTTAGTTTGGGTAGGTTAAGGTAGGTTAGGTTAGTTTAGAGTAGGTAGGTTAGGTTAGTTTAGGGTAGGGTAGGGTAGGATAGGTTACGTTAGGTTCCATAACATAGCAAAATGAAAAATCCATTTCACAAATCACTAGGGATTTCATGAAATGACTGATTTCACACTATCCTTGTAATATAAATATATATATATATATATATATATATATATATATATATATATATATATATATATATATATATATATATATATATATATATATATATATATATATATAATATATATATACATATATACACACACACACACACATATATACACTCACCTCTCGATTAACACGAGGGTTACGTTCCTGGAGAGGTGAATTACACACACACACACACACACACACACACACACACACGACCCACCTCCAGGAGGACGGCCTTTTAGCGTTTTATTCCGTGAGATCTGTGCATATTGCCGGTGAATCAGAAGGCTTTTGGACCTGATGGAGTGCCTCCTATTCTCCTTAAAAACTGTGCATCCGTGCTGACACCCTGCCTGGTCAAACTCTTTTGTCTCTGCCTATCAACATCTACCTTTCCTTCCTGTTGGAAGTATGCCTTTGTACAGCCTGTGCCTAAGAAGGGTGACCGTTCCAATCCCTCAAACTACCGCCCTATAGCTTTACTTTCCTGTCTATCTAAAGCTTTTGAATCAATCCTTAACCGGAAGATTCAAAAGCACCTTTCCACTTCTAACCTTCTATCTGATCGCCAGTATGGGTTCCGCAAGGGGCGTTCTACTGGCGATCTTCTTGCTCTCTTAACTGACTCTTGGTCATCCTCTCTTAGCCATTTCGGTGAAACTTTCTCTGTTGCGCTAGACATATCGAAAGCCTTCGATAGTCTGTCACAAGTCTTTGCTTTCTAAACTGCCCTCTTTCAGATTATATCCCTCTCTCTGTTCCTTTATCTCCAGTTTCCTTTCCGGCTGTTCTATCTCTGCGGTGGTAGACGGTCACTGTTCTTCCCCTAAACCTATCAACAGTGGTGTTCCACAGGGCTCTGTCCTATCACCCACTCTCTTCCTGTTATTCATCAATGATCTTCTTTCCATAACAAACTGTCCTGTCCACTCATACATTGACGACTCTACTCTGCATAATTCAACTTCTTTCAATAGAAGGCCATTCCAATAGGAGGTACATGACTCCAGACTGGAGGCTGCAGAACGCTTAACCTCAGACCTTGCTATCATTTCCGATTGAGGTAGCAGGAACCCTGTGTCCTTCAATGCCTCAAAAACTCGATTTATCCACCTATCAACTCGACACAATCTTCCAAACACCTATCCGCTATTCTTCGACAACACTCAACTGTCACTATCTTCAGCATTAAATATCCTCGGTCTATTCTTAACTCAAAATTTCAACTGGAAACTTCACATCTCTCTCACTAAATCAGCTTCCTCGAGGTTGGGCGTTCTGTATCGTCTCCGCCAGTTCTTCTCCCCCGCGCAGTTGCTATCCATACACAGGGGCCTTGTCCACCCTCGTATGGAGTATGCATCTCACGTGTGGGGGGGCTGCACTCACACAGCTCTTTTGGACAGAGTGGAGTCTAAGGCTCTGCATCTCATCAGCTCTCCTCCTCCTACTGATAGTTTTCTACCTCTTAAATTACGTCGCGATGTTGCTTCTTTTTCTATCTTCTATCGCAACTTCCACGCTGACTGCTCTTCTGAACTTGCTAACTGCATGCCTCCCCCACCTCCCGCGGACCCGCTGCACACGACTTTCTACTCATGCTCATCCCTATACTGTCCAAACCCCTTATGCAAGAGTTAACCAGCATCTTCACTCTTTCATCCCTCACACTGGTAAACTCTGGAACAATCTTCCTTCATCTGTATTTCCTCCTGCCTACGACTTGAACTCTTTCAAGAGGAGGGTATCAGGACACCTCTCCTCCCGAAATTGACCTCTCTTTCAGCCACCTCTTTTGATTCTTTTTTGTAGGAGCAGCGAGTAGCGGGCTTTTTTATTATTGTTTTCTTTTTTTGTGCCCTTGAGCTGTCTCTTGTTTAAAAAAAAAAAAAAATCTTACATCTGTGTCCTTCCCTTCCCTCTCCTCCACTTCCCTCCACAAATACCTTCCCTCTCCTCCACTTCCCTCCACAAATATATTTCTTTATCACAACTAACATAAGGAAATAAAATTCAGCAGACACATGTCATCTACACATAACGCAAATTTCTCTGTATAATTATGAATACATCTCAAAATAATCAACTAATTTATGTTTCTTGATGTGCACCATTTAATTCTGCTATATTTATATATGATACATGATGATTATGTTGAGTTTATGGCTTAAAACTTGTTATAATCAGTAGTGACATTTGAAATTTGGCGCGCGCGGCCAGCCCGGATACGGGGCGGGGTGCCGTTTTCGCCCAGCCATAGTGAAGGGGTTAACAACATGTATGACCTCATCATCACAATGAAAGTGCTTTTTAGCCAAACTTTTCTTCATGTTGGGGAACAGATGATGTGATGGTGCCAAATCAGGAGAATAGGGAGGATGATCAACCAGTTCAAAGCCACAGTCATGCTCAGCAGCCATTGCAACCACAGACTTGTGTGCTGGAGCATTGTCCTGATGAGACAAGATCCCTTACTTCAGTTTTCCTGGGCATTTGGTCTTGACAGCCTCTTGTAGATGCCTCAGCAAGTTGGCATATTACTCTCCACTGGTGGTTTGGCCCTTTAGAAGATAGTCAATGAACACAATGCCCTTTGCATTGAGGAGGGGTGTTTCCACTGCATGGATTGTCTCTTTGTCTCTCACTCAAAGTGATGAACTCAAAACTAATCCTGGGTTAGAAAACAATGAAAGAAACCAGCTGGATCTGCCGCAAACAGTGCCAAATTAAATTAATTACATTAAACTAAATTAAACAAATTAATGTAATCCTGGGTGGTGGCAGATGAAGGATATCCAGACCTTGGGTCATCTTCAAGGCTTTCCCTTCCCCTCATAAATTCAGCTGGCCACTTTTGCAATGTTGATAATGCTGGAGCATCATCCCCTAATGTAGCATTTATGTCAGCATGAATGCCATTGGGAGTTAAAACCTTTTTTTGCAGGTACTTGATAACACCACTATGTCAAATTTTGTCCATTTTCAAGAGGAGTCACCACTACTCAGTTTTAAAGTTTCTTTTGACCATCACTGATAAGAAGAGTTGAACTTTATGCATGTCGAATTTAATCACCCTAGCTTCACTCAGCCTACAAACTTTTCATGCCATCCTCATAATTTGGAGGACCTACCAGTACAGCATTTCAATAATCATTGCAAGAAAACTATGAGTCAACCTACATTAGGAGACAAACTCTATTTATTTCCATTTCACTGAATTGAGGTTTCTTAGTAAATGTAAATGTCAACAAAAGTAAAGTGATGGTTTGTGAGCAAAGTAGAAGTGAGGTTGTAGATTTTGTATGCCCATATAGAGTGGGAATTGAATGTGAAAAAGAATGCAAAATAATTTTGAATGGTGAAGAAATGGAGGAAGTCAATGAGTTTAAGTACCTTGGATCAGTTATGTGTAAGCATGGTGGTATGGAGGGAGAGATAAGAGAAAGGCCATTGCAAGGAAGAAGGGTGGTAGGGTCTTTGGGACGAATCATGAATGGCAGAAGTGTGAGCATGGAAGTAAAGAGGGATTTGAGAAATACAATAACAGTACCAACCCTCACATATGCAAGTGAAATGTGGACCTGGAATGAAAGTCAGAGGTCTAGAGTGAAGGCAGTGGAAATGAGTTATTTGAGGAGTGCTTGTGGTGTGAGTAGAATGGATGGAATGAGTAATGAAAGTGTGTACGAGCATTTTGGAATGTGTCACAGGGGTGAAGGGAAGAAGTGTGGAGTGGTGGAAGAAGTGAAGCGACAGACCTTAAAGTGGTTTGGCCACATGGAGCGAATGGAGGAGAGTAAGATGACCAGAAGGGTGTATGTGAGTGAGATAGAGGGAGGGAATGCTAGAGGACGACCTCCAGTGAAATGGAGAGATAGGGTGCAAGGGTGTGGTGGGGAGAGGGGGGAAAGATCTTTGAGAAGTTTTGAGCAGGAAAGGAGGGAGTGTCTGGATAGAGAAAATTGGAAGCTCTTCTGCCGTGGCCATCCCCTGGTGGGAGCTCCTAGGAGCAGGCGTCGATGAAATGATGATGATGATGAGGTTTCTTATGTGCAGATAGTGTTTGACAATTGTGTTTGAGCTCTTTATAATCCAGTCTAGAGTTCAAGATGCAATTAGATTATGAACAGAGTTCATGGGCTGCAACTGTGATTCACCCTCATTGATGAAGAAGGTGCTTTCTGCACCATCACACCTTTTGTTCCCTAAAATAATTATTTCTGTTTAAAAATCATTTAATTTTAGCTTTTCGCCATCCAGATCTTCATGTCCAACATCAACGACTCAATACTTCTTTTTATATCAGCAACCTTTGTAATTTTCACATAATCTAGTTGTCAACAGCATATATGTGATAAATCATGTCATATGGGGAGGCGGTGGCTGAGTGGTCAGCGTGTGGATGTGGTGATCCCGAGGACACTGACACTTATAATTTTCAACTATCGTCAAGTGGCAGAAAATTACCCACATGCTGTCCAGATCTTCACTCAACCCTTCAGAAAAAAAGGTAGAAAATTATCAGTAGGAGAAGGAGCTGATGAGACGAAGAGCCTTAGACTCCACTCTGTCCAGAAGAGGTGTGTGAGTGCAGCCCCCCCACACGAGATGCATACTCCATATGAGGCGGACAAGGCCCTGTATATGGATAGCAACTGCATGGAGGAGAAGAACTGGCGGAGACAATACAGAACGCCCAACCTCGAGGAAGATGATTTAGCAAGAGAGGAGATGTGAAGTTTCCAGTTGAGATTTTGATTTAAGGATAGACCGAGGATATTTATTGTTGAAGAAGGTGACAGCTGAGTGTTGTCGAAGAATAGGGGATAGGTGTTTGGAAGACTGTGTCGAGCTGATAGGTGGAGAAATTAAGTTTCTGAGGCATTGAAGGACACAAGGTTCCTTCCACCCCAATTGGAAATGATAGTAAGGTCTGAGGTTAAGCGTTCTGCAGCCTCCAGTCTGGAGTCGTGTACTTCCTGTTGGGATGGCCTTCTATTGAAAGAAGTTGAATAATGCAGAGTGGAGTCGTCGGCGTATGAGTGGACAGGACAGGTTGTTATAGAAAGAAGATCATTGATGAATAACAGGAAGATAGTGGGTGATAGGACAGAGCCCTGTGGAACACCACTGTTGATAGGTTTAGGGGAAGAACAGTGACCGTCTGCCACCGCAGAGATAGAATGGCCGGAAAGGAAACTGGAGATAAAGGAACAGAGAGAGGGATAGAATCCAAAAGAGGGCAGTTTAGAAAGCAAAGACTTGTGCCAGACTCTATCGAAAGCTTTCAATATGTCTAGCGTAACTGAGAAATTTTCACCGAAACGGCTTAGAGAGGATGACCAGGAGTCAGTTAAGAGAGCAAGAAGATCGACAGTAGAACGCCCCTTGCGGAACCCATACTGGCGATCAGATAGAAGGTTAGAAGTGGAAAGGTGCTTTTGAATCTTCCGGTTAATGATTGATTCACAAGCTTTAGATAGACAGGAATGTAAACCTATAGGGCGGTAGTTTGAGGGATTGGAACGGTCACCCTTCTTAGGCACAGGCTGTACAAAGGCATACATCCAGCAGGAAGGAAAGGTAGATGTTGATAGGCAGAGACGAAAGAGTTTGACCAGGCAGGGTGTCAGCACGGAAGCACAGTTTTTAAGGAGAATAGGAGGCACTCCATCAGGTCCATAAGCCTTCTGAGAGTTGAGGCCAGAGAGGGCAAAGAAAACATTATGTAGAATCTTAATAACAGGCATAAAGGAGTCAGAGGGGGGATGAGATGGAGGAATATGCCCAGAAACGTCCAGGGTGGAGTTCTTACAGAAAGTCTGAGCTAAGAGTTCAACCTTAGAGACAGATGAGATGGCGGTGCTGCTGCGTTGGGTTAAGGAGAGGAGGGAACGAGGACGCCGTGAAACTGGAGATATTTTTAGCAAGGTGCCAGAAGTCACGGGAAGAATTAGAAAAAGCAAGGTGTTGACATTTTCTATTGATGAAAGAGGTTTTGGTAAGTCGGAGAATAGATTTGGCACTGGTGTTCTTAACTAAATCCTCCTGTATCTTTGCTGATGCCATTTTAGTTGAGACTGAACAATAGGAATATTCTATTCTGTTCAAGTAGTGGTAGCACTTGATCATGTATGGCATACTCTGAAACCCTTGATAAAAAAGACAAATTGGAGACTGAATCACAGTTTGACAGTCTTGACATGAAGTCAAGGTTTCTTAAGAAGAGGCTGATGCAAGACTTGCTTTTCAGAGAGTGGGAAACAACACTCTGAGAAGCATCTGTTAACTATTTCACTAATAAAAGCAGCTGTTTTATTGTAGACACTAAATTATTCAGAATATTCCTTCTGTTTAATAACATTTGTTTAATAACATTTTTTCTG
>NW_026110923.1:0-57192 GCF_024679095.1 Eriocheir sinensis | reverse complement strand
ACCCATTCTCCCAAATGACGTCACTCCTTAAGCTACGGTCACACTTGCTATTGTTAACGCTAGCCTGGCTTTTGTTTTCGCTGGCTTGCCAGTGATACGCACGGCAGTCTGGTCACACCACATGCAAAGTCCGCTAGCTAGCTAGCTATAGTCTGTTCGGAGCATGAAGTCGGTTCAAGGTGTGGCAGATTCCAGAATTCCCATGAGTGCAGCTCTGCCAGTTCGACCGCCAATTATCAGATTAGCACTCTCTCCCGGCCTACCCACCCACAACCCACCTGTTTATCTCTCTCTCTCTCCCTCTCGACCCGGGGGAGGGGCCTAGGGGGACACACCGACCACCACCACCACCACCACTACCAACACCACAATGTGGCAACATGGGAAAAAATCGCTGCCACATGTCATAGAATTTATACAAATCCTTGTTATAATCCTAAGCATCGACACTCATTGTACTACGTAGCTTCCTTTACTATATACAGAATATATAAAATATCGCTTTCAAATAGCACATGGATGGGAAATAAGAGAGAGACGCATGTACGAAGGCTGATTTGGCAGCATGGGTAGAGGTAAACGACGATACCAGCTCCACCCTGAACCGACTTCTTGCTCTGAACAGACTATAGCTGATCATATCATAACAACACTATAGTGCGCGCCAGCTAATTTGGCCCGTGAGAGGGAGGGCCGTGAAAAATGCTCATATGTCAAGTGAACGTATTTGGCTTTAATTAATGTGCGTCATTTAAAAAAAAAAACTTTTCAAAAGATATAAACACACACTAATATTATTTTAATTCAAACTGCAATGAGCTACACAGTGTACTGTTACTTATATATTTAGGTTATTATAAAACGGTGGAGAAAACGTGACAACAGTGTTCAACAGTGTTGTCGGGTCACGACCTCACTGACTCCTCCTCTGGCCACTCCCTGTTCCCTCGGCCCAGCCCGGCATTCCACTTCCATCCACCACAGAGGAAGCATGGCAGCTCATCCAAACCATCACTCGTCTCACTTACGTAGTCAGGCAAAGGACATTGTTTTCAACGTCCACGAGTATTTCCAGAAAGAGAAGGACTACGGAGGACCTACAGAGAACGTTTCATGAAGTACAAAATCTGTTAAAATTCGGGACAGAGAGAGAGAGAGAGAGAGAGAGAGAGAGAGAGAGAGAGAGAGAGAGATGGGTGGGAGCTAGACCCTGTTGGAGGCGGAGCGACAGATATGTGGCAACGCTTTAAGAGCTTAATGACCTAGGCTTTCCCGTGAAGCTCCTCCTTCACGGGCCAAAATAGCTGGCGCGCACTATAGCCGCTATGGAGGAAGCATTTCTTGGATTCGCTCTGTCCACAATTACTCTTGCCACTTGTTTTGTAGCCAGTGAGGACTTAAAGAAGAAAAGTGAAACGAAAGTGGATAAGACCATGGCTGGCAAGGAAAGACCGAAGTGCTCTTGCTCTTGCTGTACAGGTGACCCGTTGGAAAGTCACCGAGGTCAAATGAGAACTGAATATTATACTTCCATCAAGAAAAAAAATACATTTGGAAATTTTCTTGTATTGTCGTCTAGCTCTTTTATTACGCATTAAAAGTCCCTCCCCCCAAAATAAATGGAATATTTTTTTGATTGCATGTATGCTGAATAAATGATAGATTCTTATTACCTTCCATTCGGCTACCGCTGTCGCTAGCAGTAAATGCCAGTGAAAACGATCCGTATCGATAGCTCAAAGCAGCCGGTATCAGTCGGTTGTGCAGCGCAAATGGCTGGCCGATCAAGCCGTATCGCTGGATCCAGCGATATCAGTAGCTAGTGTGACCCTAACTTAGGCTTGATTCACACTATCGCTCCGGTCCCGCTCCGCTCTCGCTCCGCTCACGGTCCTGGTGCATTCACACGTCCGGTCCGCTCTCGCTCCACTCTCGCTCCCATCATATCCTCTCAACACCAGTGGACGTCATACCAGCAGGATGTGTGACTTTTCTCGAGCCGATTTGGCAATAATAGCCATTGCACTTGACGAAGAAGAAGAAGAAGAAAGAAAGCAAAGTCAAAAAAGAAAGAGATCGTGGGTTCATCCTATGTTGCAAGAGAGGAAGAGTGAAGGAGAATTCCATACTTTGTTTTCTCGTCTTATTGATGATGAGAGTAAATTTCACAGCTATTTCAGAATGAACATTGGAACATTTGAGAAAATTCTATCAAAAATTGAGGAAGATCTAAAAAAGGAAAACACACCGTTCAGAGAAGCAATCACACCAAGAGAAAAATTGGCTGTGTGTCTAAGGTAAGAAAAAGAAACTTTAGTGACTCAGATTTATTTTGCAGTACGACTCAAACATAAGAGATAAAAAGGCACAGACGATAAAAAAAATCCTTTTGTTGCTACATTGTCTGCACAATAGTTATTAAGGGAGAGCAGAAAGGTCCTACTGGTTAGGCCACTGTGAGGTGCATGCAGGCTGCAGAGGTGATGGCGTCCCGTAGATGTACTCCTGGCACTGTGTTGCTTGTTTAAATTGTTGTATAGGTTGAGTGCTTGTGGATGAGGAAGTAGAGTACTGTGATAGAGCAGGTGATACTGAAGGTTGGGGGCATGCATTCTGTGCTAGTGGTGCGTTTTGGTTATAAATGTATTTTCCTTCAATATCATTTACTAATGAAAACACTTTTGCTTTAATGAAATGTTGATCAGCTGGGCTGAATTTCTTGACAGTAGTTGCCATCAATGAAAAGAAGGTGTCTATTGGGTCTGGGGCCCGTTCTTCCTTCTTGGTTTCTACTAAATATCTCATAAGAGTAGCAGATGCACTATTGTTATTTTCCTTTTTTTTTCTTTTACGTGTGAGACGTTCTTGCTGAGGGGCTGCTTGTGGAACATCAACAACCTCGTCGTTTTCTTCACTTTCTTGTCCACTGCATAGTTCTTGTGTGCCATCGTGTTCTGCATTATCTGAATATTCTGATTCATTTCCAGCCTTTTGCAGAGATGTTATTCGTGCTCTGTCCTTCATGAATGCAGACAAAAATGACATTTGATCTTCATACTTCCATTTTTGGCTATGAGCAGCAGCCTGCCCACTCTTTGTTTTTTTTGTTTACGTGTTTACGATACTGTGATCGCAGGCCTTCCCAGCGTTCCTTACACTCACGTCCTGAGTTTTGTTTCATTGCAGGTTTTTGGCAACGGGGGATTCTTACAAATCAATAGCTTTCAGCTTTCGTCTAGGCCATTCAACCACTCAGGGTATTGCAGTAGAAGTTTGCCATGCAATAATGAAGAACCTCATGTCCGAGGCTATACCGACACCGAGTAAAGAAGACTGGAAACGAATTGCAAATGAATACTGGACGCAGTGGAACTTCCCAAACTGCACTGGTACACTGGATGGTAAACATGTGGTAATTGAAGCACCAGCAAATAGTGGATCCCTGTATTTCAACTATAAAAAGACATTTTCTGTTGTTCTATTAGCTTTGGTTGATGCAAATTACCGCTTCATATGGGTTGATGTAGGATCGTATGGTAAGAATAGTGACAGTGGATTTTTTTTCTAATTCCAAACTTTGCAAACATCTGGATGTGGAACAATTGAATGTACCAGAAGATGCTGCACTTCCTGGCACTGATGTGCTTGCACCATATGTTATAGTGGGAGATGAGGCTTTCCCTCTGAAGATAAATTTAATGAGGCCCTACCCAGGTTCACAGACTGAACAAGATGTTGAAAAAAGATTTTTTAACTATAGATTATCTAGAGCCAGGAGAATAGTTGAGTGTACATTTGGTATTCTAGTGCAAACCTTCAGAATATATTTAAGGAAACTTTAAGTTAAGCCTTCTAATATTAATGTAATCATTACGACAACATGCATACTTCACAATCCGATACACCCAAATATTGTTGCATCACCAGATACTGTTGTCATGCCTTTATCAAACACAGTGCGTCCAATGAGAGGAAGGGGGGGGAATGCTACAAGGGAGGCTTTTGGCGTGAGAGAAACACTCAAAGATTATTTCAGCTCCCCTGCTGGTTCAGTGCCTTGGCAAAATGATAAAATATAAGTATACACACATAATCATATATGAATATTGTTGAGTGAGGCTAGTAATGCATTTCCGCAGTGGATTTAGCCTACTATTATATATTAAATTTCTTACCATCGCAACCCAGATGCCTGCCCACTTCCACCCAAGTTTTTCTTTTCGCCACGTTGTCACTGTAGTGTACCGAGGTTAGGTCATAGAGTTCTGGTTTGCTTTTTACCAATTCTATTAACATCTCATCTGAAACAAAAGGAAAGTAAGTTTTGTAGATTAGTTTTGTTAATTTTCTGCTCATGTATATGCTAGCTGCATGCATTGTCCTTATATCAGTGATAAATAAAAAGAAAACGTTTTTATAATCATTTACCTACCTTTTGCATGATCCCATTGTGTTTTCTTCTTTTGATTATCCATGTTTTCATAGGATGAAAGGCAGCAGGACAGGACTGGAGCGGAGCAGGACTGTGTTCACACTGGCGCTCTCGCTCCGCTCTTGCTCCGGTCAAAATATTGTTGTGCTGGAAGCTTCCCCCGGCGTCCATGGGGCTCTAGAAGGCTCCGGGAAGAGCGAGCAGGGGGGCGGGGAGCAAAGCCTCGTAGCGGGGCGCGGCCAGGCGCCAGGCGGGAAGTGTTGCCAACTCGCACATACTTTTGCTAGATAATCTTGTATGATCTAAAATATACTGTAACATTCTAGACTGTACTGTTCTGGATATATATAGGAGAAGAGGGCGAGAGGAGGGCAGTCCCAGTCATAGTAAGCTAGTGGTTAGTGAAGACTCAGAGTGAAGTGTACTACTAAGGAAGAATATTAAACTACAGAAGCTGTGCAAAGTGTTTACATATCTCCCTCCCACGGAGTCTCCTGATGGCGACACGGAACCCAAGTAACACGTCCGGCATAACAATATCTTTTGATGTATCGGGAGCGGAGCGAGAGCAGAGCGTGAGCGCCAGTGTGAATGCTTCCATTGAAATGCATGTAACAATATTGGACTGGACCGTGAGCGGAGCGGGACCGGAACGATAGTGTGAATCAAGCCTTAAGCTCCACCCACGTCCTCTCTCTAAGCCACCCAAGTACACACTAAAGCCCCAGTCATACTGTACCGACTCTGGGCCAAGGCAACCCACGACTCAAGGGTACACGAGGTCTTGAGTGTTGATGTGAAAGGGTCGGGCATGTCTTGAAAGAGGTCTTGAGACTGCTGCGCCGACGTCGTGACAGGAGTCTGGAGTCGTGAGGGGTAGCGCAAAAAAGTATTCCATGATAAACTTTCACGACAAGAGTCGGCAAGAGTCTGAATCAACCGTCACTTCCGGTTGAGGTCTGAGGGAGGTCGGGGGCTGTCGTCAACAGTCTTGGCTTGTCTTGAGACAGTCGTGACGACTGTCGGGGCCATTTTTCAAATTTTTACCGTTTCCTGTCGGCACAGTCGTCGGTGCCGACTACTTAAGAATGATGAGGGACTGTCGTGACGACAGTCTTTTCCTAATGAAGGACGTTCGTGACGACTGTCGGCTCAGAAATATTGGCTAACACTGCCGCCATCAAGAAATTTATATATTTATTTTGCAATCACAAGCACAATAACAACTTCTGGGCATGGTTACGTTTCGCTGGCACAAACTTGGGAGCCGCACAGTACGCACGCACTCCTTTTGCCTCGATGTCTCTTGTGTTGAATGACAGAACTAGGGTTGCCACCCTGAGGTCAAAAAATGTGGAATGCAACATCTCACTCTCCAATACGGAATGGATGCACATTTAAAGGAACGGGTGACAACCCTAAAATTTCTCAAGCATGCAATGAGTGACACCCGCAAAACGCTGCTGGTGGAGGCATGAATGAGGGGGAGGTACGTTACGTCGCGTATTTTACGCGTATTTTGGGACGAACCTTTGACAAATTTTACGGGCTGGTTTTGTGATTAACCGAAAAATGCGCTCACTACAATTTTAAGATACTGAATTTTATCTGCTTGACCATTCAGATAACAAAATACCGTACGGAACAAATGCCGTTCCGTATTGGTTCAAAACGGAACGATACATTTCATTCTCGAATACAGAGCGATTCCGTATTTTAAGGAACGGCAAGGCTGCCGCCAAGACAGTTGCCAAGACAGTCGCGAAAACGGTCAGGAAGACGGTCGGCCAACTCCTTGGCAACTGTCGGCCAAGCAGTTGACAGACAATCTGGAAGACTGTCGTCAAGACCGTCAAGACTGTCGGCCAATCGGTCGGCAGATTCGTGGTTGTCATAGACATGGCGCCATTTCAAAAATTGACCGTTAAGACTCGTCTTGAGACTAGTTGGCAGCATGCCGCAGACATTCTGCCAACTAGTTGGCCGAATGTCCCAGACAGTCGGCAATCATGGTAGCCGACACCAAGACGCCAAAAAATTCTTGGAGCGTGAGAGCCGACTTGTCAAATGCAGTAGTCGCTGGGCTGTCGTGGCCCAGAGTCGGCACAGTGTGAACAGGGCATAGCTACACTTTCTCACACACACACACACACACACACACACACACACACACACACGATCCCCCCCCCCCCCTTTTTTTTTTTTGGCTATCAGGCCATAATTTTGTTTTCAGTTTGTTCGTTTTTTTATTTTTTTATCAGTATCATTCATGTGGTCATTCATTCAACTCATTCACACAGCTTTTTAACAACACCAACAAAATCTAAGGTGACCTATCCAAATCTAAGTAGGGGTGAGCGGGGACACAGGAATACCACATTCACACACACGGACACACACGGGTGCTGTGTGGACCAGCAATAGACCAACATCGCATATAAAAATAGGATAACATATTTCAAATTTATATGTATCACCAGCAATCGACCAACATCGCATATAAAAATGAGATAACATATTTCAATTTTATATGTATCACCTGCACGTGGACCACAACAGTAAAATTACATTTGATATGATATATATGATTATGATATATGTAGGATTACCACAATAATATGTATATATTTTATATATAGTGATACTTATAGAAATTAGGAACCCCCTAAAATAATAGTGTCGTCACATCTCGTCGATCAAGCGGGTCTCTTCAGAAAAGCATCAATAGATCGGTCACCTTGGGATTCCCGTAACCAAGAACTGCATCCAAGGTGAAGGGAATGCTCCTCCTAGGTGTGGCATATATCTTTAGGCCTTAGAGAGAGAGAGAGAGAGAGAGAGAGAGAGAGAGAGAGAGAGAGAGAGAGAGAGAGAGAGAGAGCACTTGGGGGCGGAGCCAGCGGCGGAGCTTTGGGAGTTGCCCATACTCCCCTATGGGCCTTGCGTTTTAAACGGGCGGGACGCGAACCTGCGTTCTCATGGACGCCGTGCCCGCACGCTAACAACTCAGCCACCGCCTGTCTAGCTACACAATTATTTTTACTCAACCGTATCCATATATTTTTTCTTCAATTTTTTAGGTGACTCTTAGTGCTCTTTCGTCCTCTTCATTACACTCTGGAAGTCATCCTCTATCTGAGTTTTCTCCCCTCTATGACTTCAGCTTTTTTTGGCATCTTTTACTATACTTCTGCTCTGGGAGTGTCGTCGGTTTTCTCACCTTTATTTTGCTGTGAGCCTCCTATTTTTCGTAAAGAAAAAGAGGTGGCTGTGTAGCTAGATGAATATAACAAAAATATGTACAGATACACACAAAAATATCCACACACACACACACACACACACACACACACACACACACACACACGCACGCACACACCTGCAGGTCGAGTACAAGACGCCTGAAAGAAGGCGGGCCTTCCCCTGCGGGCGAGAGAGTCTTCTTAGTGGCGGTGCTGCTCATGAGCTGAGAGTCGCGCCACTCCACCGCCCACACCGGCATTCCGTGCTTGTCTACGCTGCCGCTGCGGGAGGCACAACACAGTTTTATAAAGTTAAGGTGGACTTACATGGCACTTAAAAACAATAAATATGTGGAGTAGGTAGGAAGACACCTACCGAAACGGGCGTAAACCACTCCCAGTGAGGTATATACGGGAAGTAAAGAGGGTGCTGCAAGCCCACCAAAGAACCTTCCCATGTCCTCACTTTCCGTTTCCCTGTTACCTCACCAACACCAGAGAGTAGTTCAGCATGCTTTCTAAAGACAAATTCTCCTACTTTCCACACCACACCACACACACACACACCACTTCCTCAAAATTATCAAATATCATAATAACGAACAAAAATGCACTGCCTCGGACTCCCCGTCGGGGGGGGTAGGGGGGGGGGACCATGCCCCCAGAGCGGACTCCCCTTTTGGATCTCGACCTGAGAGGTGACTTCATAACTCTCCGAACTTTTTCTTTATTAACACCTGCAACATTCGCGGTCTTCGTTCTAATTTCCCTCCCGTGGAACACAATCTCTCCTCCTCTAAACCTCACCTTCTCTTCCTCACCGAAACACAGGTTATTGAGGCTACTGACAGTAATCTCTATTCTGTACTTCTACTATCCCTATACTAACTTTCAATCCAACGCTGGATGTTGCGTATGCGTACGGAGCATCACTTGATCTCGTGCCCACGAACTTCACCCTTCTGAGTTTTCCACCATCTGGCTAAGACTTAATTGTCACTATTACTAAATACATTTATGCTGTTTATCTCACCGAATTCTACCAACCATGTAAAATTCTTTGATTATTTGAACTCTAAAGTGGAATACATCTTGACTCACTCTCCCTTTGCAGAAATCTCAATCTTAGGAGATTTCAATGTTCACCACCAGCTTTGGCTTTCATCCTCTTTCACTGACCAGCCTGGTAAACAAGCCAACAACTTTGCTCTCCTCAATGATCTATAGTAGTTGGATCAGCACTCTACATGTATTCCCGATCGTCTTGGAGACACGCCCAACATACTAGATATCTTCCTAACCTCTAACCCTTCTGCTTACTCTGTCAAACTGTTTTCTCCGTTGGTCCTTATTTCAGTATTCAGTCCTATCGCTCCTGTACAGCCTCTGGACCCACGGAAGAGGCTGTGCTTCTGGCATTTTGCTTCAGCTCGGTGGGACGACCTGAGGATGTACTTTTCCGATTTCTGGTGGAATGATTACTTCTTCCAGGAGAAAGACCCCTCTGTGTGTGCCCAGCGCATCACTGAGGTGATGTTTCTGGAATGGGGGCACACATTCCACGTTCTTTCTCTACACCTCTTGCTATAAAGCCTTGGTTTAATCACGCTTGTTCTCGTGCTATCAACGATAGAGAGGCAGCTCACAAAAGGTACCTGAGCCTTCGCACTCCTGCTAATCATGATCTTCACATTTCTACCCGGAATCGTGCAAAATCTGTTCTCTGACTTACCAATAACAACATCAATAGAATATACCACAACCTTGCTTTTTCTAGCTTTTTCTAATTCTTCCAGAGACTTCTGGCACCTAGCCAAAAATATATCCTCCAATTTCACTTCTTCACCTTTCTTTCCTCTCGTTAGTCCTGACGGCAGTACCGCCGTCACATCTGTAAGGCTGAACTCTTCGCCGAGACTTTCTGTAAAATCTCCACTCTGGACGATTCTGGGCTTATTCCTCCAACTCATCCCCCCTTCTGACTCCTTTATGCCTGTTATTATGATTCTTAAGAATTATATTTTCTATGTTCTCTCTGGCCTCAACCCTCAGAAGGCTTATGGTCCAGATGGAGTGCCTCTTACTGTCCTTAAAAACTGTGCTTTTGTGCTGACACCCTGATGGGCCAAACTCTTTTGCCTCTGCCTGTCAACATCTACTTTTCCTTCCTGCTGGAAGTACGCCTACATTCAGCCTGTGCTTAAGAAGGGTGACCGTTTCAATCCCTGAAACTACCGTCCTATAGCTTTACTTTCCTGTCTTTCTAAAGTTTTTGAATCTATCCTTTAGCCGGGAGATTCATAAGAATCTATCCACTTCTGACCTATCTGATCACCAGTATGAGTTCCGCAAGGGGCGTTCTACTGGTCTTGATCTTGATCTTGATGTGTAATGCGCAGGGCACCTTTCAGGTGCATAACACGCATATTGGTGTTGGCTGCTGGGGGGACGGGGGAGCCGAGCGTGCAGGGGAGGGAAGTGAATCAAGTGTAATTGTTAGTGTTGGTGTGTTGTGGTGACTAGTGAGTGTGTATTTGTTTTCTGAATTCGTCTATTGTACCGCAGTCTAAAATCTGATGAGGGAGGCTGTTCCAGTCACGTATGGTGCGTGGAAAGTATGAGTGCTTGTATGCGTCAGTGTTTGTGTGATATGTTTGGTATTTATGGATGTGTGTGTTACGAGTACGTTGACTGTTTGCGTTGTGTAACTTGAGAGTACTTCAAAAGCTATCAGAATATTGGTATAAATATCTAATGAGGGATATATGCCCTATGGTCAACCAAGTGCCATCATAACTCGTTTGCCATCTGAACCCCTGGGATGTATATTTTGTTCATATTACTTCTCTATTGCCTCAAATACATTCATGTGCCGTTCAGTATAGAAGTCATTCATGGCACTGTACAACATCGGCATGCTCCTGATAAACAGTGGGTGCCATTTCCTTCTTTCCACGCGATGCCAACATGCGCGTCAAGCCTGCTCTCCCGACTGACGATACCAGGGAAACGGACAGCTTCAAGATTCTCCATGTTCTTTTCCTTTATTTTTTGCACTTCTCATTATGAACTAAATTACATTTACTGTACAGTAAGTTGACACAGATGTCAGAGCATCTGACAAACGCCTTGATGGTAAGAAGCAGTTTGCAATCAGAGCAAAATGTGACTCGACGAAGTAAGTTCGTCTAACCTTCACATGTATTCTTCCCAGCTCATCAGCCGAGGAGTGAGCTAGAGTACGCTTGCTCTGGAGTCAGGCTGCCTCTGGCGATCCCTCTCACCTCAGTGACCTCACCTCCACTCGCCTCTGGCAGCGTGCACGGCTGAAAGTAGCGTACTGCACTGACATTCTACTACAAATGGCATGCAAAATAATCGCAAAAAAGAACTAAATTTTATGAAGATATAGCGTTTTTCTACTGTCTTCTCATACTCAGGCGAAGGGGGGCGTGGCGTGGTGGGGTATTTAAATTGGGTATGTAAAGAGCAAAGCGCGTTCAGCTAAACAGTCTGGCAACAGCGTATGATCCACCAAGGTCAGAGGTATCAAACGCAACCCATTGTAGGTGTTGCCTTCTTGACGAAAAAGTGCATTCTCCTCTTCATTATGTGAATGCACTGCAACATTACACAATGTCATCCTCATTCTCGTCATCGGGTGTCTATTAAGTGCAGCTGAATCCCCTGCAGTTTCCACATGCCAGAGTGCAGTAAATATTGTTCTTTTTGCGTGTCCATCTCAGGGTGAAGCTGTCATCCTTGCAGTTGCACCTAATGACCCGCAGAATCTTTTCAGGAGCAGGGGTAGGGTTCTCTGGATTGGCACAAACCCCTCGTCACACTTCTGGCATCCCCACTCTGCAGGATGAGGGCATCTATATAGATCTCTTCCATTCTTGTGCCTGCAAATACACACGCAAGCGGTGATATTTTGCTGCTATTGATTTTAGTGGTAAGACCTTTGGCTGAGCGTAAATTGCTAGATATCACCTTCTCACAAAATTGAAGATATTGGAGGAAGTCCAAGGTGTCAGTTGATTTTATATTATACAGAATCACCATTGCTTTCTCTCCTGTTTCTGCCACATCATCTGTAGAAACTGTACGTGCATAAAACACCTCGGACTGTTCTCAGAGCATGTTACCTTCTTTGAATTTCTTGAGGGAAGCTCCCTTCCCGATCCCATGGAGACGAGAAGTAGTGTCACATCCAAGAAGTGCATCCAAGAACAATTGCGCTTACTTATGTCCGGGCCAAGTAGTTGTTTTGTGGCCTTAATTAACGTTCCAGATGCGAGGCTTCTTTGTGCTCTTCCTTGGCTCGAACAAAAGAACACGTCATGGGTCCCAGGCTAGCATGATAGCAGAGAAGGAGTAACAGGTCTTTGTCATCCCCTATTAACACAGTATTGTTGGTGGTAGCACACTGCACAGCTTTCTGCACGATCAGCAGGTTCGCATCTCCTGAGGCATGATATGTCTCAAAATTTGCTCTCTGCGGCTCTCTACTTAGCATGGAAACAAATTTCTGCTTGTTCGGCTTGTTAGGCAGGAACTGTTTCTTCTGCATTGTGACATTCATGTCGCCTGTAAATGTCACAGTGGCGCCAATTTTCCCCTTTTTTTTTTTTTTTTTTTTTTTTTTTTTTTTTTTTTTACGTGTTAGCCCATATGCACCGTAGGCATATTCTGCCTCTTCGGTGTTGCTCAGAGGCAGGCCCGTTAGTGGTGCGGGCGCGGGTTTTATAGTGGCACCTGAAAGGCCCATGTTACCCCCCCAAAGCTCATCTTTATTGCTATGCAACTAGAACTCGGGTGTCAGGGTGACATGTAGGTGATTTTAAGCCACTCGGCAAATGACACAAAGTTTCAAGGTAGCACTGGTGGGGATTCGAACCCATGCGTCGACATCAGTCCGATCCCAAGCTCACCACCTTATCCACTAGGCCACCGCCTCCCTTAAAGTACAACAACTTGACCGTCTGTGGTGTGTCATGTCCTTTGTGTTGTTACTTTCATATCCACCAAACACCACTACAGCATTCCCATACTTCTTTCTTACATCCTCTGTATATTGATGGAATATGTCTTTATAAGTAGATCCTGGGGGCTATGGGATGCGTTAAATAATTGCTCCATCATCTAAGACATACTGGCTGCCATCAGCTGCATTATCTGCTTAGACATACAGTAAAGCTCAATAAGATCCCAGATGGCATCAGCGAAGGCTGACTTGTTTGCTTTTCGAAGCAAAAGAGAGGAATCAAATAGCGATGGATGATAGCTACATAGTTCGTATTTGAGGGCTAGATCGAGTTTATCACGTTTCTGTGCCATTGTGACCAGTCTCTGGAAAAGAAGCTATGAATCAACTTACATTTCATCTCCGTCGATCCTTACATAAAACTTCATGCCGAGAATGAAAGCTTGATCTTTCTTCTTGAAGGCGTACGCAGCAGGTGTTAGTCCACCCATAGACTTCAGAATCACAGCGCCAGCAGACCATGCTGTATCAACGTTGACAGTGGAAAGGGCATGCTCCCTAGTGGCAATGTTTCGCAGATTAGGGTCGCTGGCGAACGGATTGTGTCCTGTAGATAACCGAGAACTGTCTGTGAGTCCTTCCAGTCACGGGGCTGCCTTTCTATGGTCATGTCCTTGTTCTTCTCTCCAGTGTTGTAGTTGACCCCAGAGAGTTCCTCCATTGCCTGATTTAATTCTGTACAGGCGGGCATCGACAGTACCCACAGCAGACGTTGTTCCTCCGTCATTCCTCGCCCCCGTATGAGCCCACCACTTGGTTTAAAACTACTCATCAAAATTTGCTTAATGATCAGATCAGGTGAGAGACCTGCCCATAGGAGATCGCTTCGCCTAATCATGTGAAATCCTTCATCAAAACGTTGTTGTACTTGTGGATGTTGTCTTGAATTTGTGCATTGTGTCTCGATGCTGCCAGATACGGTAGCATGTCCTGGATGGCCTGCAGATGTGAGGACCAGTTTCAAGTGCGTTTTGCACCGATGTAGTTTTGTAGAATGTCTATCTTATCCATATACTGAACCCAGAGAGCTGAAGTTCTAGAGGACTTCCTGGTGGACTCGATGTGATTCTGAAGGCGCTCTTTGATTCTCACTAGAACATCAGACAGACAGCTTTTCATTGATGTTAAAAGCTCCATCCAGGTCCGCATCTCTGCTTACATCTCTTACCTCATGATCCAGCGATTTTGCAGCTGCTTCGGAAATATCTGATTCTCCCGCCTTACTGTTGTCTGGATTTCTAGATTGCTGTGGTAGATGGACATTGAACATATTTGCCAGCATCAGTGCATTGAGAGCTGCAACAATAATTGAGTGTGCACGAACATCATGCGCCTTACTGCATTTGGGCAATAGATCAACTCCAACAGTTTTTGCAGCCCAGATGAGGCCTGGCGTTGGGTCGTCTGAAGCTCGTCGAGGGAGAAGTTCTGGATCTGAGAAACTGCAGATACAGTAATATGTCGAGACAATGCGCCAGGGACTGTGTTGGCTTTACCCGGTAGATACTTTATCATTGGGTTGAACTGTTGGATGGTGAGGTACCACCTAGCCAGGTAGCCAATGAGGTTTTGCCACTGAAAAGAGTTGTAACTGCAGTGTGATCAGTGTAAACTGTAATAGAATAATTAAAAATACTATCTTTGAAATGTCTGAGGGTCCAGACAGCAGTTAGGGCTTCAAGGTGAGTTACTGAGCAACTGGTTTCAGGATCCGTGAGTACACGGCTAGCGCAAGCAATGACATGTGGACGTTGTCTATCTTCAGTCTGCATAAGAACGGCACCAATGCCAAAAGAAGAACCATCTGTACTCATAGTAAATGGAAAGGTGTGGTTAGGAAACACTAGGATCGGGGCATGTGTCAGAGCATGCTTATAAGTATCAAAACTCTGCCGCGTCGAAGGGGAGTCACCTTTTCGTGGTGACGGGGCTTGAAACTAGGTCGCCGGCACCACCTAACGTGGTGGCTTGCCTACCTCGATAGGGCTCGATGTTCGCTGACCTCGTGGACCAAGTGCTTCCCCCTCATCACCGGTAGAGGAGGCCGACTGGTGATGTTGCCCGCGCCCGCCCTTTTACCACCTAGGGCAGGAATATTGTCTCCCCACGTGTTTGCCGTGCGTGGCGTCCCGTATACTCCCCGTGCCCTCTCATCTCGGTGGGCAACACACTCCTTTGGTGGGAGGGTTGGGATAAGACGTGTGGTTCAGTGTGGCCCCACTGAATCAATCGGCTGGTCATGCGTTGGCTAGGGTCAAGCGGTCACTGTTAGGTGGGCGGAAGCAACGGTCCCGCGGCCGCCATTAAACGCCTGGCAGTGGCCGCGTATACTTCCCCATTATGCTGAAGGCCGCAGTGAACCCCATCAACAGAAGCGCACGCGCAGCGAGGAGTTCCTCGGGGACACACCTCCTGTTTAAGTGCCTTCTCCAGCGCCCGCTTCTGGGTCACTGGATGAATCCCGGGTGCCGACTGCAGCCGCCACCCCTGCACCATTGGCTCTGGCTGACCCTCAGCCGGTCTCCGCTGCTGCCCAAGGTCACGGAGCGGCTCTGCCAGCGCCCGTGCCCACAGCCTCCGCACAGTATGTGCCGGGGGCTCCACCCGTGTCTCCCTCCCTTGCCGCTTCGCTTGAGTGGCGGAAGGTTGGGTTTGGGGCATGGTGAGGAAGCCACCGGCAGGAACAGGAGGCCGGGGAAATTTAGGTCTTCCCCGGCCTGTCACATCGGCCATTGGGCCGAAAAAGAACACACTAACGCTGGGGTCAACCCTCCAGCGAAAGCCCGGTGTTACGACTGGGAGGTCCCTCTCCGGGGGCGCCCTGAATAAACAAAATTAAGATTCAAGATCTTGCAATGGAACTGCTGCGGGTTGCGAGGAAGCTGGGAAGAACTCCAGCTCCTAATTAAAGACTTCCAGCCACAGTGTCTATGCCTCCAGGAGACACTGTTAGGAGCATACGCTCATCCTCCCCCACGCAATTACAGTGCCATATACTCGCCAGCAGATTCCACACAAGCTCCTTCGGGAGGTACGTGTCTCTTCATATCCAACGACATAGCACACACTCCGCTCTCACTTAACACTCCATTGCAGGCCGCTGCTGCTCAAATCCACATAACACGTACCTACACTATATGCTCCCTGTATCTCCCACCCAGTACACCAGTCAATCAGCAAGACCTCCTGACACTGGTACGCCAATTGCCCTCACCCTTCTTAATAGTTGGCGACTTCAACAGTCGCCATACACTATGGGAGGATACCACCAGCAACCCAAGAGGAGTCACTGTTGCATCTGTAACCTCTGCATATTGAACACCGGTCATCCAACACACTACCATATGCAAATCGACACACGGTCAATTATTGACCTCTCACTCTGCTCCCCCGATGCATACCTGGACTTCAAGTGGGAAATATCAGAGGATCTACATGGCAGCGACCACTACCCCATCTTCATCTCCCATTCCACTTTCCAACCGTCACCTCGAATACCGCGTTGGAAACTTGATCGAGCAGACTGGGAACTTTTTCGGACCATAACTCACACGGAAACATCAATTGATGACTTCGAGACAACCGAGGATGCAGTTACCTTTTTTACGGCGCACATTCACCGGGCGGGAGAACTCACAATTTCACAGACAACGGGAAATGCATCACGTCGGCCTGTGCCTTGGTGGTCTGACGAGTGCAAGCAGGCAGTGGCTTGCCGACGCCGAGCCTTCAACCGCTACAAGAGGCAGAGGACAGAGTTCAACCACATCGCCTACAAGGAAGCACGAGCACAAGCACGCCGGACACTAAAAGAAGCACGACGGTCCTCGTTTGTCAGTTCTGTATCCTCACTTTACTCACAGACTCTATCCTAAGGCCAATGTTCCCCCCTCTGAGACCCTTATTGGGTATATAGTTCCATGAGTTCTCCAGAGGGGATGACATTCTTGGCCTGTAGTAGTAGTGATAATAATAAAAATAATAATAATAATAATAATAATAATAATAATAATAATAATAATAATAATAATAATAATAATAATAATGCCTCTTCCCCTCCCAGCTGCACACGACTTTTTTTTCTTGTTCATCCCTGTTCTATCTAAATCCCTTCTCCAAGAGTTAACCAGGATCTTCGGTCTTTTATTCTTTTCGCTGGAAAACTCTGCAACAGCCTTCCTTTGTCTGTATTTCCTCCTGCCTACGACTTGAACTCTTTCAAGGGGAGAGTATCGAAACACCTCTCCACCCGAAATTAACCTCTCGTTCTGTTTTCTTTAGTCGGAGCAGCGTCTAGTGGGCTTTTTTGTTGATGATTTTTATTTTTTGCCATTGAGCTGCCTCTCTTGCTGTAAGAAAAAGCTTCTTCGAAGAAAAAACAAAAATAAAGTGAATCGTATGGAGTAAGATCAAAATTTGTGTGTCAATGCATGTGTGTGTGTGTGTGTGGGGGGGGGGGCGGTAACACACAGATCTCTTAGACAGAGCAGTCATATGTTCTTCGTCTCAACAACTTCCGTCTTCCGTCTTTTCCTTCTTATATTCCGCCGCAATGTTGCCTCTCCTTCTATCTTCTATCTAGAGAGGAAGAGAAGAAATCATGAAAACGAGAATAATTAGGGGGAAAGGAGGAGTTAGAGAAGAAAGAAAACGAAAGAGAAGTGAGAAAAGAAAGGGCAAAAAAGGCGGAAGAAGAGATATAGGGAAATACTAAGAAAAGAAATCATTGAGACGGAGGGAAATAGTGGAGGGAGAAACGAAAAGGCAAATAAAAAGGGAGGACCAAAAATGAAAACGTGAAAGGGAGAAAAAATGAGAAGAAGGACGGAAGAGAAATAGGAGAATAGGAAAAAGAAGGAACCATTGAAGCGATAAGTACTAGGGAAAGGGAGGAACAGGAAGACAAGAAAAAAAAGAGAAGACCAAAAACGAAAAAGTGAGATGAGAAAAAAAATAGTAAAAGAGCAAAAGAGGAACGGGAGAGTAGGAAGGGAAAAGGTCATGGACGACTGAAAAAATAGGGAAAGGGAGCAACGAGAAGGCAAGAAAAAAAGGAACACCAAAAAGAGAAAACGTAAGGGAGATGAGAGAAAGGGAGGGGAAGGGCGGAAGAAAAGTAAAGGGTGGAGGGAACAAATATAGAAAAAGGAGGAACTAGAAGACAAAAAAAGGGATGATAAAAAGGGGAGCCGTAGGAGAATTAAGAGAAGGGCGGAGGATAGTAAAAGAAGAACAGATGGGAAAAAGGAGAGGAAAAAATAGGGCAAAGGAAGAACCAGAAAACACTAAAAGGGGTGAAGAAGGGGGAAACGAAAAATGATTAAGAGAAGGGCGATAATATAGAAACAGGAGGTTTAAAGGACGGTAGAAAGGAAAAGAGTGAGAAGTCGAAGGAGAAAAAGGGAGAAGGAGGAGGAGGTCTAAGGGAAAGGAGAAATTTGTCAACGAGAGAGAGGAAGGGAAGGAGAAAATTGGTAGGAGAGAACAGGAGGGAGAGAAGGAAGGTAACAGGTGGAGGAGGCTGCTGTGATGAGGGAGGGGGAGGAAGGAGAGGAAGGAGGAGGATGGGAGGAAAGATAGATGATAACTGCTCTTTTAAACTTGCTAACTCCATGCTTCCACTCCTATGTACCCACCGCGGCCCCGCTACACACCACTTTCTACTGTAGCTTATCACTATATTCTCCAAATCCCTTTTGCAAGAGTTAACTAACATATTATTTCTTTCATTCCTCTTGCTGCTAAACTCTGCAAAACTATTTATTCGTCTGAATTTCCTTTTGCCTGTGACTTGACCACTTTCAAGAGGGGAGTATCAAGACAGCTCTTCATCTGAAATTAACATCTCTTTTGGCCACTAATACATATATTTTTTGTGCGTTTCGCCTATGGCGCCGATAGGCTTTCTTGGTGGGGCCTGGTGGTCGGCCCCAGTCCTTCATGGAGCAGCCAAGTGTTTATAGTGGCGCCATATTGCTTGGTACTTGCTGCCCCCCGGAGCTCATCTTTGATCATTTTAGAGAGAATCTAGAATCCGGTCGATAGATGGTCTTCAGGACAGCATGTGGGTATAGTCTTGGGCTACTCGATGATGGCTGAAAAATTACCAGCTTGTTTGAAGCGGTGGGCGGTATGCGAACCTGCGTCCTGTAGGACGCCGCGCCCTTACGCTGACCACTCAGCACCGCTTTCCTCTACTTTCTTTATAGGAGCAGTGATCATCGGGTTTTCTTATTTTTATTTTTATTTTAGCAACTGAGCTGCTTTCTTCACTCTAAAATCATAAATGTAAATTTGACATTTCCATTTGTTGTCCGTGGTGCAGTGGTTAGAGTGCCTAGCTATGAATCCGCCGGTTCAGGTTTGAATCCCGGCCCGGGCAAATTGGCGGGTAACTCACCCTCTTCGTCATTGCAGTTCATCCATACTTTTGGGTTGGTCGATAAATCTGTGCCTGTGAAAACTTAGGAAAAGTAAAACTGTAACCGGATGCAATCTCACCCTGAGTCCCGGGGCAATGGGTCCTCACCCACCACAGGCTGAAAGGCTAACACGACGGAGATGAACTCCGAGGCCACGCACAGATATAGCGTATGCCCCTAATTTACCTTTAACAAGTCAAACTTAACCTTTAATTGCTTTTTAGCACACAAATTGAACTGCAATTGAGAAAATTACACAAGAAGTAGATTTTATTTACAAGAATATTCCTAATAAAAAAATACACATTGTTTTTACAAAACGGTATAAAGTTAAATTATCAAGATGGCGTTCGGCGGTCATCTATGATAGGTCATCTATAGGGGTTGGCTATGAAAGAGAAAGGAACTTCAAATCGACTAATGTGTAATGATTTTTTTTTACACCAGAGGAAACAGTTCAAGGGCAAAAAAAAGGAAACAACAATGAAAAAAAAGCCCGCTACTCACTGCTCCTACAAAAGAGTCAAAAGGATTGGCCGAAAGATAGGTCAATTTCGGGAGTAGAGGTGTCCTGATACCCTCCTCTTGAGGAGTTCAAGTCGTAGGCAAGAGGAAATACAGATGAAGAAAGATTGTTCCAGAGTTTACCAGCGTGAGGGATGAAAGAGTGAAAATTCTGGTTAACTCGTGCGTTAGGGATTTGGACAGTAAAGGGATGAGCTTGGGTAGAAAGTCGTGTACGGCGAGGCCGCGGGAGGGGGGGAGGCATGCAGTTAGCAAGTTCAGAAGAGCAATCAGCGTGGAAATATCGATAGAAGATAGAAAGAAAGGCAACATGGCGGCGGAATTTAAGAGGTAGAAGACGATCAGTAAGAGGAGGAGAGCTGATGAGACGAAGAACCTTAGACTCCACTCTGTCAAACAGAGCTGTGTGGGTGGAGTCCCCCACACGTGAGATGCATACTCCATACGAGGGCGGACAAGGCAACTGTGCGGGGGAGAAGAACTGGCGGAGACGATACAGAACGCCTAACCTCGAGGAAGCTGATTTAATGAGAGGAGATGTGAAGTTTCCAGTTAATATTTTGAGTTAAGGATAAACCGATGATGTTTAGTGTTGAAGACGGTGACAGCTGAGTGTTGTTGAAGAATAGGGGATAGGTGTTTGGAAGATTGTGTTGAGTTGATAGGTGGAGAAATTGGGTTTTTGAGGCATTGAAGGGCACAAGGTTCCTTTTACCCCAATCGAAAATGATTGCAAGGTCTGAGGTTAAGCGTTCTGCAGTCTCCAGTCTGAAGTCTTGTAATTCCTGTTGAAAGGGTCTTCTGTTGAAAGAAGTTGAATAATGCAGAGTGGAGTCGTCAGCGTATGAGTGGATAGGACAGTTTGTATGGAAAGAAGATCATTGATGAATAACAGTAAGAGAGTGGGTTATAGGACAGAGCCCTGTGGAACACGATTGTTGATAGGTTTAGGGGTAGAACAGTGACCCTCTACCACAGCAGAGATAGAGCGGCCGGAAAGGAAACTGGAGATAAAGGAACAGAGAGAGAGATGTAAGGAAACTGTGAAAGGCCAGTCACCTTACATATACTGAGTTATGTCATTCATCCATCTGCTAATTGCTTTTTTTTTTTTTTTAAATCTGTCTAACCAGCATCTAATATATTT
This sequence comes from Eriocheir sinensis, assembly GCF_024679095.1. NCBI lineage: Eukaryota > Metazoa > Arthropoda > Malacostraca > Decapoda > Varunidae > Eriocheir > Eriocheir sinensis. The sequence continues at coordinate 36,377 of NW_026110923.1, read as the reverse complement.
GCCTCTTCCGTTGGAACTCCTTACCTCGTGTCCAGGACAAGTTTCGGGTTAGGGTTGTCCAGCTGGTACACGAGAAGGGTCCCATCCAGCAATGCCACACAACACAGCTGCGGGGCGGATGGGCACGAGCTGACGACTGTGACAGGCCGAGGCGTCCGTATCCTGCAAAAGGAGAGAGTGCTTAAGAAGAGCCCCACACGCTAGATCCACGCATATTATCTAGAAGGAAATAATTATCATTCAGAGGCTTTCATAGTAAAAAAAAGAAAAAAAAAAAAAAGAGGACAGACAGGGACTGCAATAACAACAATACACGAAACTAAAGCTCACTATGCCGCATGGAAATAAATGTTACTTAGTCCTCAAAGACATGTAAAAGGTATGAAGGGTTACAGTAATAATTCTCCAAGCTAGACGTATCATACCATCACCCATTTTCTGAACAATTTCATTATCAATAGGAAAGCATAACACACATAACAGAGAATCAAACCACCCCACCGTTAACAATCGGAACTTGCTAAATGCATGACTCCTTTCTCTCTCGGCCTCACCACACTCGACTTTCTACTCTAGCTCATCCCAATATTGTCCAAATCCCTTACACAAGAGTTTAACAACATTTTCATTTTCTCATCCCTTTCACTAGTAAACTCTGGAACAGCTTTAATTAATGCGTCTGTATCTCTTCCTGCCTACGACTTTACCCTCAGAAGAGGAGTAGTAATACATCTCTCCATCAGAAATTGAACTCTTTATTTGGCCACTCATCTATACCTCCTTTATAGGAGCAATGATTAGCGGCCTTTTTTTCTAATTTACTTTTGCCATTGAGCTGCTTCCTTTGGTGCAAAGGTTCCCAAACTTTTTCTGGTCGTTACCCACTTTTCATACATGATCCTTGTCCATGCCCCCCCAACCATAACCCGTGACTACAGTGACTGGCTACATTCCTACACTCATTAGGTCCATATAAAAATAACACTAGCATTTCCTGTAATTATGCAGAGCTTACTTGCCATTAAAGGGGTGCTGATATTGCCTTAACATATAACACTGAAGTATTCACAGGTGGGGTCAAACTGATTATATGGGGAGGCACACACGGTGATCAATGTTGCAACTGTGAATGTGTGGATAACTCTGAATAATTTGAACATCCTTGCTCATACTCAAGAATCCATAGCTTAGGAAGCCTTAAAACAATGTTGAGTTAAAATTATATACTACCCTAAAGCATCTCCATGTCTTGTTTTATGTCAAGAACACAGAATCAGATAAAATAAGGTAATTACACAGACAACAAACTGGGACGCATTACTCACGTGCCTGGCAGCAAGACATTGCACAAACCTGAGCTGAATCTGTAAGTTCCCTCCACTAGCTGCCTACCCGCTAAACTCCTTTGGTTTTATCTGTACATAGCCTCAGAATATGGCCCCCTGCATTCTGTTATATGGCCCCCAGTTTGGGAACCACTGCTTTAGTGTAAAAAAAACAAAAAATCTTCAACCCTCATCCTTTTTCCCACACAACCTAGACCTGATTTCAAGCGTGCAAAATGGGATCAATTTAATATACAGAACACCGGGAAACTCGGGGTCATTAGAGGCCGACCTGATCCATATGTCAGCCCCTTGTGCTCAGATGTTCTAATTCATGGGATCTCGTGTGCTGAACCAACAAACCCGATTTGGAAATCATGATAAACGTCGAATGCCACGAAGGCTAGCACTAGAAAAAGTGAAGTCAACTGAGAAAACGCGATGCGACGCCGTCATGCTATCCACTCAGCCACCGCCTCCCCAGATATGCTGGCAATTAGTCTCAATACGAGTCTCAACAGTCATTTTTTGAAATGTGACAACCACGACTGCCGATCATTTGGTCGAAAGTCGCAGGCGGTCTTGACGAGTCTTGCAGACGGTCGCCGACTCCCGGCAAGACTGTTTGTAAACTGGTTGCAGTGGTTGGCCGACCAGCTTGCCAACAATTGGCTAGGAGTTGGCTGACGGTCTTCCCAACTGTCTTAGCGGCAACCTTGCCGAGTGTCCCCGATTTCTACCCAGAATTTTCAAAAGATATTTTGTCTACAGACATTAGCCCAGCACTCTCCTTTTTATGGCTCATGGGGTATATCAGTGACATCTCAAGTAATGGACGGCTTACTCTTTTGATTTTGCGGCGCCCTTGTCATTAAGCCGCGAATTTTCGAAAATCAACCGCTTTGGTGCGAATCGCCATAACTCCCTTATTTCTGGGGGTACAGTAAATTTTTGGGTATTAATCGACGGCAATATGAAAGGGCTATATGTTTTCATTAGCGACCGGGCTCGAAAATCGACTTGAAAGGGTAAAACATCGAATAAATTCGCAAAAAACGACTCGGAAAAAAACAATTTTTGAGTTCCCTACCTTGAAACCCACTCATTATTTGAAAATTTCAAAAAAACTTATTTAACAAATGATTTAGCCATGCCAATGCGATTTCCAATATGGTGCATACCATTTTCCTTCTCCCAGTAGTTTCGTCGCTAGAGCTCAAAACTTAAACCCTGTCGAGAGCGATTTTGACGAACTCCAGACATTTTGCGGTTTTTGTCTAATGTGGCCTTGCTATTGCCTCTAGAAAGCTGTAATTCGGCATGTAGCCCCTCTTGGCAATGTAGTTTGACCAACTCGAAGGATTATTTGATAGCTTGATTCCAAGTTTGTCGTCGAGCCGTCACAAAATAGCCTGTTTTTCGTCCCTTTTGCCGCGATTTGGACACGTCCTAGGTTTTTGCTTATAACTTTTTTTATTAATTTAATGCTTTCGAATTTTCTTTCTAATTATTAATCTGTATTAAAAGAGCTTTCATTTACCATCAAGCACGCCTTACTCGCTTCAGTAGTTTTTGCTCGAGCTCGACCAGAAGTCGCGAGGAACATTCGCCAAATTTGACTCATTTCACGCGCCGCGACGAAAAACCTTCCTGACGCCACAAAAATTAATATATCTGCATTACAATTCATCTATGAACACTTCAATATGTTGACTAACTTGTATAAAAAACATTTTAATATATCTATATAAAAAGTTACTATTTTTTTTATAATCATTTCACTATATAAATTAACATATATTAAGCGCCTTATAATACATTTCTTATTTTTCTTAGTATTCAACCATATTTCTCCTCACTTATGAATAATTCATTTAATTTGCTTTCCTTTGATACCATATATATATATATATATATATATATATATATATATATATATATATATATATATATATATATATATATATATATATATATATATATATATATATATATATATACCGGGGGGCGTTTAAAGGGCGTTGATTAAGACTTCAGCTTCCTTAAGGCGAATATATTCTTAGCCTATATGTACAAGGAGCGTCGGAGCGAGAGCGACTGCCGTTGTGTGTCAGTCGGACTCTCGTGAAGGAGTAACGAGTTACAGGTTGGAAAATAATTGTTACAATTGGTCACGTACGTCAAGGTGACTTTCAAACTTGATGAAATGCTTTGTATACAAACTGAGACGGTAAACACTGACGGATGACATTCCTATAAGGTGGTGTGATCTATCTGTCGTGGGTTTTTTCCATTGACAATTGTATGCCTAATTCGTGGTGATACTAAATAATAATAATAATAATAATAATAATAATAATAATAATAATAATAATAATAATAATAATAATAATAATAATAATACATTGATATCCTACTATAACAATGTGTTACAGTCCTATGTGTCTGCCTTTGCACTGTAGGACTTCATGTTGGATGACTATCATAGTTTGTGTCGTACTGAGGAGTGGCTTGGTCTGTGGTGTTTGTACGGGTCTCGCGTGTGTTCTGTAGGCAGTTTTCAGCTTTTGGGTGGGTTTGATTTTCTACATTATCAGAGTTGTTTGATGGTTTATGTGTGCTGCTGCTGTTGTTTGGAAGTTGAATGAGTTCAGGCTTCTTGTGTAATTTCTGAATTCTGTCTCTTCATCTAAGTTGGACTCCTTCTCTGTCGCCTCGTCGTTACTTTCATTTTCTTGGTTGTTGTCTTCATTATCGTCGTCATCTTCTTTGTTTGGCTCTTCTTTATTTTCATTAGATCCATTTTGTTCATCTGGGATAAAGCAATTGTGAATGAGCTGTTTTGATGGGAGATAGTCCTCGAGAACTGTCGGAAAGTTGTTCTTTTTCAGTAATGTAGAGAAAATTTGTCGGAAGGTCTCTGGGTTGTTGGCGCTCATCATATGTGCATGGATCAGGCAGATGACTGATTTTTTCATGTCATCGTTGTTGAAGTTCCTGAACTAGTTGGTGGAGGTAGACTTGGTGGCTGTCAAGCATCTAGTTATTGGTTAGTTGCTTCCTGTATACTCTTTTTGTTTTATAGCTTCCTTCCTCTTGGGCCACTTCATCGTTGGCGTTGTGTCCCTCGCCTCCTTTGGTGGCGTGTGCATTTACGCAAGGTAATGGTCACTGGGTGCACACTGAGCAGACAGCATACTGCTTTGGATTTGGGCAGCGTGAAGTTACATGATCTATAATGACGTTGCATCTCATGCATGTTATAATCTCAGAATATATTTCTTAGGTGATCAGATGGCTGCAATTGCTCGTTTTGAAAAAAATCAGGCCATGTCTGTATACGTTGTCTACCATGGCTGTCTTGAACCTCTATTTTAATTATGTTTTTTTTCTGTCCCCTATGTTGTTGGGGAACTTGTAGACATTGGTTAATTTTGCCCTTTCTTGCTCATATTCTCTTTGTTTATATCTCATTTGAGTTCTCGATGATGATGATGTCAACCTTGTGGCAAATGATGATTATTCTGGCTGTACTTCTGGTGGAACGATGGTCGTTAAAACGGCTTCGTTGAGGAGTCGGTTGTAGTTGTAGAGAGCAAGTCAGCATCCTACATCTCAGCCAGCGTTGCGATTAGTCCATCGCTGGAATTAGTCCATCATATGGAATATTACTGGACCTTTGTATTTTATTATTATTCTAGACATTTTCCATGAAAATTGATGTTGGTGAGTGTTGTATGTGTTTATAGAGCAACAAGACTGACAAAAATCAGAACCACAGCTAAAAAGCTAAGTTGGTGGCCACTTTACAGCAGCCGAAGCCTACACCCCACGCCTACTAGTTGACTATCGGAAACCCGACTGCTGCCCCGGAGGGTCTTGTCTATTCTAACCAACTATCCTGCCGCCTCCTATAACTACCCCTTATCTACCTGGCCCCATCATGGAACTGCCCTCAGGGCTCAGCTTCGTACTACGGTAGGAGTTAAGGGCCCATTCACACAACCGTTCCCAGTTAAATTCTCTTGTATTGGTGAGTTGGCTTGGGTGGATGGCTTACCCCACGGGATCCGTCTCGGTACACAAGCAAATGCCGCCCGTAAATTTGGTAAGATGGCTGGCCAGAGCACGGGCAGGCAGATGTCAGATCGGCTCTAGCCGGCTGGAGAACGGTCGCAGCAGACGTGTTGTTGCGACGATGGCTGAAGAGAGAATAGAGTGAGATTGCTGCTATATCGCTTATTTAAGTCCGAGCGGGGCGAGAATCGTCTTAGGGATGTCAAAAGTAAGCGTACAACTGTTGTGGCAGACCCGGTCGATGATATAGTTAATAGTTCGATCCACAGGAACGTTCATGAAGAGAGATCCTCCGTCAAGCGAAGCGATTTTCCTCTTGCGTCGTTGGTGTTGGGAATATCCAGGAAATCGGAAGTTAATTGCAGACTGCAGGTTTCTGGTATGGAGGGTGTTCAGATTTTGTAGTCTTTTCGCAAGGCTGTATGTAGGCGTTGGGCTTTGTGATGTAATTGGGCGTAGTTTATTGTCAGGCTTATGCTTCTTGACGTTACCGTAGTGGTAACTCATTCCATATTTACCAGAGAGCTTCTCAAACTTCAAGCTTTTCCTGTTAGCGTTGTCCTTCGCTATTAGCAATTGTTAACTTTTTAAGAGCTTCCGTTGGGTCTCTGTTGATTCTTGTAAACTTATTGGTGTCGCTGAGGATGGCGACCGTCTCCTCGTGGTACTCAGAATCGTTGATTATGAGGAATGTAGCAGCTTTGTCCACTTGCCTGATGGTGATACTTGGGTGTGATTTGAACTGTCTTGCTGCATCAATGTGCTTCTTCTCGATCACTTTTACTCCGGTAATTTCCCCTAGGTTTTGAAGCTTCTGCAATTACTTCCTTCTTGAATGTAGGTTTACCTGTACTTGCAAGGTGATCTATCCCATCTAGAAGTATTTCGCCTTCGGTTCGATTCTCTAATTTTCTTGGTCTTGACAGTATGTGGCAGTTGAGGCCCATGTTGAGCAGTTCTTCTTGGCCAGGGGTGAGCGTCTTGTTGTGAGGTTAATGTAGCCGTCAACTTGAACTCTTTCAGGCGGAGAATATCAAGATACCTCTACTTCCTTTCTTCCTTCCGTTCAGGCTTCTCATTCTTTTTTTCTTGTGAGACAGTAGTTTCTAGCTTTTTTAATAGTTCTTTGTTGTTGCCCTTGAGCTACTTCCTATGCTGTAACGAAAAATGAGCGTAAGTTAATGCAGGTGTAGCTGTACGTTTCTCACCATAGCTCAGGCTGCTTGATTTTCTTGACGTTCCATCCCACCAGCAGTCCCTCACCCTGCGTAGTAAAGCTGAGTGTTCCGTGGGTAGCCAGCACCAGCCACTGTGGGCAGAAAGTTGGTAAGATGGGGAAGATAGAGGGTTCAGGCACGAAACGACTAATTAGGGTAGTTAGGGGAGGGTAAAGAGAGTAGGGGAAGGCAACAGTGGTAGAGAGGATAAGTGAAATGACAATTTTAACATCCCCACCACACACACACACAAAGGTACTCACACCAAACTCATCGACCTCATCATCATCCTCATCAGTCATTACTATTATCAGTCTATATCTTGCTAGGAATAAGATCAGCTGACTAGGTAAGCAGGTCCATGATTGGCCTGCTGCGTCACAGAACCTATCTCTGCGCTCATCTAGAAAATTGCGTCTTAACAGTATGCTTGCAGATAGCAAGTTTAGAAGAGCAGTCAGCGTGAAAATATCGATAGAAGATAGAAAGAGTTAGGGATGTGCGTTTCGGTCCGAGTATAACTCTGTGGTGCCCCGCGAGCCGCGACACCACTCGTGTCATCATCATCTGTCATCATCATCATTCCGATCGGTACAGAGGTATCGACAACAGAAACATACACCTAACAACACAACACCACTGCCTTGTTGATGTTCCCATGTTCATTTATACCCCTAATGTTTCATTAACCCATTAACGCATCTCGCTTATCTCAAAAAACAATCACCGCGGCCAAAAAAAAACGATCAGCCGCGGAACAAAATATTAAAAAAAAGCTGCGCGTCACGCGTGAATTAAGCATGTCGGTTAGGTAGATTATTGTATGAGCTCGGTGTGAGTTTGATGTATGACTCACACGCCTGACGTATTACCCTCGCGATGTCTGGATTAACCAGCACTCTGTTCGTTCCCAGACAACATGGGTAGAACATTCATCGTTGCTACTGTGAGTATGGAGAAGAGAAACCATAGAGGAAAGCGTATCTAACATATCTATTGTGTTCTATTATCTTAGTTTGGATTATATTTCTACTTTATTGTGTGTTTTTTTTTCAATATTATACCAGTTATACCAACGGTAAAATAATATATAAGAAAAGGCGACGTTTTCATCACCCCATTTTACGAACTCCTTTAAATACTCCTAAAGTACTAGAATTTTAAGTCAAGTGTCACTAGTACAAACAGTGTGTCGTCTCCCCTGTGTGACCCGGATTACGGGTTACAACAACTCGGTTTACTCGGTTCTTGGATTTGAGTAAGTACTACTCGGTTTACTGGATTTGAGTAAGTACTACTCGGTTTACTGGATTTGAGTAAGTACTACTCGGTTTACTGGATTTGAGTAAGTACTACTCGGTTTACTGGATTTGAGTGAGTACTACTCGGTTTACTGGATTTGAGTAAGTACTACTCGGTTTACTGGATTTGAGTGAGTACTACTCGGTTTACTGGATTTGAGTGAGTACTACTCGGTTTACTGGATTTGAGTGAGTACTACTCGGTTTACTGGATTTGAATAAGTACTACTCGGTTTACTGGATTTGAGTGAGTACTACTCGGTTTACTGGATTTGAATAAGTACTACTCGGTTTACTGGATTTGAGTGAGTACTACTCGGTTTACTGGATTTGAATAAGTACTACTCGGTTTACTGGATTTGAATAAGTACTACTCGGTTTACTGGATTTGAATAAGTACTACTCGGTTTACTGGATTTGAATAAGTACTACTCGGTTTACTCGGTTCTTGGATTTGAGTGAGTACTACTCGGTTTACTGGATTTGAGTAAGTACTACTCGGTTTACTCGGTTCTTGGATTTGAGTAAGTACTACTCGATTCACTCGGTTCTTGAATTTGAGTGAGTACTACTCGATTCACTCGGTTCTTGCAATTCATTTACTTGATCGATCAAATCCCCCCAAAATTAGGATGATTTAATCGATCCATCGATGATGGACTAATAAAGCAAGATTATAGATCATCAGTCTGGGAAATGAAATTCATCATCGCAGTTAAAAACATAAATTATGCGCAGCACTGGTGGCATGTAATATGTGTATGTATATTAATGGGATATATTCAGAGTTGCCAGCCAGCGAGTGTCACAGCCGACAAAATCTTTGTGCCCACGAAGCTTGAAGTATTCTTTCAATTATCGTAAATTACTGTTTCTCTGAGACTTGTAACAATTACACTTCAATTCAATAAGTGATACTATTTTCGATAAAAATGTAGTTGCTCATTCTCGTTGTTTTATTTATTGGTAAACGAGAGAAAATAAATGACCGTTGTAAGGTTCTCATTATTTTTTTTTTGCACGAAGGCCCTGCAAAATCAAGCAGAACTGAACTTAAAAAAAAAAAAAAAAAATATATATATATATATATATATATATATATATATATATATATATATATATATATATATATATATATATATATATATATATATATTTGCCGAGTATCTGCTTAGGGTGCATCATCAGTTTCGCCTTCGGCTAAATTTATAAAAAAACAACTTGGGCATCAAGGAACTAGAGCCCCCCCCCACCACCACCACCACCAACAACAACAACAACACAAGGACGGCCAGGTGTTTGTGACCTTTAAGGCCAGAAGTTGAGGGCGGAGTGTAACACTGGAAGCGGAAGCCATTGTCCCCCACGGAGATCAAACAATGGTTCTGTTGAGATGTTTGACGTTCTAATGTATCTGACAACTTTCGTCCAATGCGAGATTAATACACCCAGAGCAGGTACTCAGCAAATATTGTAATATAAATAGTTATTAAAAAAAAATCCTTTTTTGCTTGATATTGCAGGGCTTTCAAGAATTTTTTTTTTTTAATAAAGAGAACCTTGCAACGGTCATTTATTTTCTCTCGTTTACCAATAAATAAAAAAAACGAGGATGATCAACTACATATTTATCAACAATAGTACCACTTGTTGTATTGAAGTGTAATTGTTACAGGTCCCAGAGAGACACAGGTAATTTATGATAAATGAAAGAATACTTCAAACTTCGTGGGCCCAAAAACGTGGTCGGTGGTGACACCTGGTAAGGATGAATATACCCCATTAGCTGCCTCATAAACCGACATATGTCTTATAATCTGTAAACTTTGACACTTCTGTTTTATCTCAATTATGAATGAGGTACTGTAGCCTTTGAAAATATGAAGAAAATTTAATATTGTTTGGAATTTCACATGGAATGTTAAAGACATATTATCTTAATATCATCTGTTCTCAGACGAATATAAACAGTTATCATCTCTGCCAACCCTCTGACCCCCTCCTCGCTAGCCTCCTGGTGATAAGACTGCCACTCCTGTGCGATCTGTTGCCCGCCTAGCTGTCGTCTGAGTAAAGTAATCATTCGGTATTCGATTTACTCGGTTTTGAAGAGTAATCAAAACCGAATTATTCCGTTTGCAGAAATTACTCGGTTCCCCCATCCCTAGAAAGAGGAATTTAAGAGGTAGGAGACCGTCAGTAAGAGGAGAGGAATTGATGAGACGAAGAGCCTTGCCCCGTTCACACTGTGCCGAGTCTGGGCCACGACAACCCAACGACTCGGAGTATACGAGCTAGGTCTTGCGTCTGAAATGTTGATGTGAAAGGGTTGCACATGGTCGGAAAGAGGTCTAGAAACGATCGCCGGATGCTGATTCGGCACAGTGTGAAGGGGGCCTAAAAGTAGCTGGGTTCTTGTGGCCCAGAGTTGGCACAGTGTGAACGGGGTTTTAATGCCGCTTTACAGTCGTCTGGTACGCACCCTCCATCCTGGTAACCGGCAATACCACCGCCTCACAGTCGTTGTTTTCGTGGTATCGGCGACTACCAACATGGTGACGATCATGACACGACGAAAGCTGGGCCCATACTTATAAAGAAATTAGGCGTTTGACTTATGTCTCGCCTCAGTGACGAGTTTTCACCCTAGCTGGGGCTCCAGCCGCCATGGGTAGTGGGGAACGTAAAGTTGCCAACAACGGCGAGTTAGCTCGAAAGATCAGTTATCTCATATGAAAATTAATGGGTAAGAATACCTTAAAATGGTTTAAGTATTGAATAGAAGTACATCATATCCATTATAATAGGGTTTTGTAAGACTATAGTGAGCTTTTGAATGTAAAACGATTTTGATGAGGCACGCTGACTGTCTGGCAACACCCGGCAATGTTTACATTTGAAGGTCGATGCCTCAGACGAAGACCCAGGGCTTATGCCTGCCTCAAGGCCAAGAAAATAAGAGGTCCTTTCAACGATGTTACCAACATTTTCTGAAGTGCGCATGGCCATGACGTCGCTGGAAGTTGAGGGCCCAGCCCCGCGCGCCCGCGCCAAATCTGCTGGTCAGTGTCGACTGGACAGCTTGTCACCCGCTTCAGTTTTCTATGCGCCGCGCGAGGTAATGCGCGTAGTTCGCAGAGTCCGTGGCCAAGTGACCCTGCCACGGCCAAAAGACAAGTTACTGCGAACGTTTTTTCAGCATGCCATCCAACTGTGCTGTTCAGGGATGCAGAACTACTCGTGTCAAGGGGAGTGCAGTTCTCTTTTTTTTTTTTTTTTACGTCGTAGCCTATTGCGCCGGTAGGCTTCTTCCCGGCGGATCCTGATGGTCGGTCCAAGGCTTCTTCCCGGTGGGGCCTGTTGGTCGGCCCAGCCCGTTCTGGCGCAGGCGAGTGTTTATAGTGGCGCCATCTTGTACTGGCTCATGCTGCCCTCCCGGAGCACATCTTTAATCCTAGAATCTAGAGTCCGGGTTGATAGGTGGTCTTCTGGACAGCATGTGGGTAGTTTTAAGCCACTCGGCGGCGGCTGAAAAATCCCAAATTGGTGGCACCGGTCGGGGATTGAACTCGCGTCCTCCTGTACGCGGGGCCGTCTTGCTATCCATTCAGCCACCGCCTACCCAATGTCAATGTCTTTACCAATGTCAATATAAGGAATGTCGGACACGCGCATCGGGGGGGGGAGGGAGTATGAGGAAGGGATGGGAGGTTCAGCTGTGACGTATAATGGGGTAGCGATGACAGAAAATGATGAAGTAATGCTTGAGCAGAGACTACAGTAAAATGTCAACTTTTAACGTTTATTTAGTTCTTACATTAAATTTTTGTTACCACACTCAATGTAATGTTATAGGTTGATTTTTTATTGGGAAGACTTGGTAATAGGTTAATTTTCATGACGATCAAGAATCGATCGATTTAACAATTCGTTTATGAAAAGTTAGATTGGAAAACTGGTTTAACGATAGACTTATATGGTTTCCTTGCTCTTCACATGGGTTTCATAGTTCAGTAAACATGAGGATAAGATAGGACATCTACTACTACAACAATTATAGTTATAAAACTCTTTGGGCTCACTCATTTATTACAACCATAGGCGGCGGGGGAGGGTGGCTTTTAGGGCTTGAGCCCCAGATCTTTCATCAAAAGCCCCAGATCTTTTTTTGAGGTTTTAAGGTGTTAAGATATTTGTTTTTTACTTAATTCATTATACAGTAACTTGATTCTAGTGTAGGACGTATAATAAATTAATTTTGTCATTATACCAAAGTCCCTCAAGTCCCCAGAAGTCACTATCTATGTTTTATTTTTTTATTTTTTTCCCAGGGGAGCATACAACCGGACCCCTCCCCTTTGTCAGACAGGGTTTAACGGCCGCTTTCACAGTCGTTTTGTTTGTGTTGATCGTTACCAATGGCGGCGATCGCCGCTTTTGAATTTCCACTTAAAACTGGCCGATGGGGTAGTGGCGGTTGCGGGGTTAGCCTAGCCCTGCACCTTGCCCCACACTCTCAACACCTCTCGCTTCCTCTGCAGCCGCCACTACCCCATCGGCCAGTTTCACGTGGAAAACTATAGCGTCGATCGGCGCCATTGGTAACGATCAAAACAAACAAAACGACTGTGAAAGTGGCCCTAAGTCCCCGATGTATACAATGTCTGGCATCGCCCCTGATTACAGCAGAGGATACTATCTGATGTTGCACCAGACAGGCTATATTAGTGACATCACTGTCGTCGTAATATATATATATATATATATATATATATATATATATATATATATATATATATATATATATATATATATATATATATATATATATATATATATATATATATATATATATATACGCCCGTGACTTTAGAGAGACTGAGCTCTCAGGTCTCAGCTCAGTGTCAGTGTTACCAAATCGTCTGGACGAAAATGTGCTAGACGTGCTGTGGATATATGCTCGCTCTTCCCAAAATGTGCTAAATGTAATAATAAATTATGCTAAAATTATGCTGACTCATTATTAGCTAATCATAATAAACCGAAAGATATATTAAAACAACAATGACACAGAGACCCCTCTGTGTGTGCTCAGCGCATCACAAAGGTGATTGTCTCTGGAATGGAGGCATACATTCCTCGTTCTTTCTCTACTCCTCACGCTAAAAAGCCTTGGTTTAATCACACTTGTTCTCGTGCTGTCAATGATAGAGAGGCAGCTCACAAAAGGTACCAGAGCCTTCAAACTAATGCTAATTATGAACTTTACATCTCTACCCGAAATCGTGCCAAATCTATTCTCCGACTAACCAAAAATTCGTTCATTAATAGAAAATGCCAAAACCTTGCTTTCTCTAACTCTTCCCGTGACTTCTGGCATCTAGCCAAAAACATCTCCTCCAACTTCACTTCACTTCATCTTTCCCTCCACTTCTCAGTCCTGACGGCAACACTGCCGTCTCATCTATCTCTAAGGCTGAACTCTTCTCTCAAACTTTTTCTAAAAACTCCACTCTGGACGATTCTGGGCATATTCCTCCTACTCATCCCTCCTCTGACTCCTTTATGCCTGTTATAAAGATTCTTCAAAATGATGTTTTCTATGCCCTCTCTGGCCTCAATCCTCAGAAGGCTTATGGACCTGATGGAGTGCCTCCTATTGTTCTTAAAAACTGTGCCTCCGTGCTGTCACCCTGCCTGGTCAAACTCTTTCGCCTCTGCCTGTCAACATCTACCTTTCCTTCTTGCTGGAAGTATGCCTTCATACAGCCTGTGCCTAAGAAGGGTGACCGCTCCAATCCCTCAAACTACCGTCCTATAGCTTTACTTTCTTGTCTATCTAAAGCTTTTGAATCAATCCTTAACTGGAAGATTCAAAAGCACCTTTCCACTTCTGACCTTCTATCTGATCGCCAGTATGGGTTCCGCAAGGGGCGTTCTACTGGTGATCTCCTAGCCTTCTCTTAGCCTTCTCTTAGCCGTTTCAGTGAAACCTTTCCTATTGCGCTGGACATATCAAAAGCTTTTGATAGGGTCTGGCACAAATCTTTGCTTTCCAAACTACCCTCGTACGGTTTCTATCCTTCTCTCTGTACTTTTATCTCCAGTTTCCTTTCTGACCGTTCTATTTCTGCCGTGGTAGACGGTCAATGTTCTTCCCCTAAATCTATTAACAGTGGTGTCCCACAGGGTTCTGTCCTATCTCCCACTCTTTTTCTGTTGTTCATTGATGATCTTCTTTCCAAAACGAACTGTCCTATCCATTCCTACGCCGATGATTCCACTCTGCATTACTCAACTTCTTTTAATAGAAGACCCACCCTACAGGAACTTAACGACTCAAGGCTGGAGGCTGCAGAACGCTTAGCCTCAGACCTTACTATTATTTCCGATTGGGGCAAGAGGAACCTGGTGTCCTTCAACGCCTCAAAACACAGTTTCTCCACCTATCCACTCGACACAATCTTCCAAACAACTATCCCCTATTCTTTGACAACACCCAGCTATCATCTTCCTCAACACTAAACATCCTCGGTCTATCCTTAACTCAAAATCTCAACTGGAAACTTCATATCTCATCTCTTACTAAATCAGCTTCCTCGAGGCTGGGCGTTCTGTACCGTCTCCGCCAGTTCTTCTCCCCTGCACAGTTACTGTCCATATACAGGGGCCTTGTCCGCCCTCGTATAGAGTATGCATCTCATGTGTGGGGGGGCTCCACTCACACAGCTCTTCTGGACAGAGTGGAGGCTAAGGCTCTTCGTCTCATCAGTTCTCCTCATACTGATAGTCTTCTACCTCTTAAATTCCGCCGCAATGTTGCCTCTCTTTCTATCTTCTATCGATATTTCCACGCTGACTGCTCTTCTGAACTTGCTAACTGCATGCCTCCCCCCCTCCTGCGGCCCCGCTGCACTCGACTTTCTACTCATGCTCATCCCTATACTGTCCAAACCCCTTATGCAAGAGTTAACCAGCATCATCACTCTTTCATCCCTCACGCTGGTAAACTCTGGAGCAATCTTCCTTAATCTGTATTTCCTCCTGCCTACGACTTGAACTCTTTCAAGAGGAGGGTATCAGGACTAGAGATGTATCGGATATCCGCATCCGCATCCGCATCCGCGGAACATCCGCATATTTTTTCACATCCGCATCCGCATCCGCATCCGTAGTTGTGATAAACTGAACATCCGCCTCCGCCTCCGCATCCGCATTTGTGGTGAAATATACATCCACACCCGCATCCGCATCCGCATTCTCCAGAGGATGTGTGGATGCGGATGTGTTTTGTGTATTGCACAACCTATAGATTATAGAGTAATATATAGACACGCAGTTACAGACTAGCAGAGTAGTAGAGTACTGCCTGGTGCTTACAGACTTAGAGTTCAGACAGAGCTTAGAAATGTGGAGTAGATTTATTGATGTGTGTCTAATGAATTAATTATCTAGTAAAACTAAAGGAAATAATATCACGGATTCATTTCCTTTCAAACTTACACAACGTAATGTGTCTAGAATTTATGGGAAGGTCAGGAGGAGGGGGCGAATTTTACTTAGTGACTATGAAGTACAAATACATAGTAAATAAACTGCAAACTGTGAATGGTGGAATGTTAGATACTTAGTAACAACAGATGAGTGAGTCACTGTGTGTGTGTGTGTGTGTGTGTGTGTGAGGAGGGTGAAGAGGGAGATAGAGAGGAGGCTTATCACCCTTGCTTGTCACCTTCACCCCGATGCCTTACTGCTGGAGAGAGAGAGAGAGAGAGAGAGAGAGAGAGAGAGAGATTGTAATGTGTGTCGTGTGGCTGAGTAATGTCGTACATTGCAGTCTTATTCCCACTTCACACGGTAGAATTCAGTGCTTCTTCCTTAAATACTTTCAATGCGAATGTTTCCATAATTATACAAATAATAATATTAAAAAAGATATGAACCGGCAGCGCTGAGCTCTTCTTATCGCACGAGTTTTCCTGTTGTCGCCTGTTTCCCCTGATACAGTGAGTTGCCGATGAAAAGATTTTCACAGAGGAAGGGTAATATTAGCTATTGTTTTATCATTATTATTATCATTATTACTGTTATAGAGGGCTTTTCGATGTATTTCTTACTAGAATTTAATGCAATGAAGCATTAGAATAAAGTAATTTTCTTTTCACATTTGCTAAGCATCTCGAAAATTTATAATACTGATCCATAAGTTGTAAACTGGCATTCTGAGCATAAGTCCTACACAGTACACTGGCAGCTAGGTCATCAGTTTGGTAAGAGTTTGCCTTCGAAGGAAGAAGTACTGCTTCTTCCTTGCTTTGCTCCTCGCTGATAATACAGTTTGCCAGTGATGGTTTAAAAGGATATTATAATCAAGTTTATAAAGCCTTATTGTTCTGTGCTGACTGCTACAGCAGCTGAAAAATGGCGTCACATAGCAGTGAAGTGTGGAAATATTTTATGAGCAAGTCAAGTGACCTAGCACAGTGTCTGTTGTGCAAGAAAGATTATTCACGAAAGGGACGTGGAACTACATCTTTGAAAAACCACTTGAAATCACTGCATAAAGAACAGTTTGAAGAGGTAATGGCAAAAGAGACAAAGAAGTTGGAAGAAAAAATAAATATAGAAAAAACACCTTTGCAAATAAGCAAAGACAGATGCTAAGCAAAGGAATGTTGCTTAGTATTTTCAGAGTGCAAAATTATGGGATGCTTCTAACCCTAAGGCAAAGAAACTGGATAAATGCATTGCAGAAATGTTAGTCATGGATGATTTGCCTTTCAGTCATGTTGAGGACATAGGATTCATGAGACTGATGACTGAAGCTGCTCCACTATACAGTCTAAAGCAGCGAAATTTCTATTCATCAATGATATGTAGTGATATGTATGAGTCTGTTTTCAAGAAAATAAAAGAAATAATTGATGAAGTGAAGCAAGACAACAAACTTTCCTTCACAACTGATGTGTGGTCAGATACCTCAGCAGGTGTCTCATTGCTGAGTTTAACTGCACATACCATAAATAAGGAATTTGAAAGAACAAACTTTGTGCTAGGTGCTGAACCACTGGAAGAACGACATACAGGAGAGTATATTTCCAAAATGTTGGATGATATGCTGATGAAGTGGGACATATCTCGTACAAATGTGCACTGTGTTCTGCGTGATGCTGGGGCAAATATGAAAAAAAGCTCTGTTTCTCTCAGGTGTAAATAATTTGGATTGTACTGTGCATAAAATACAGCTGATTGCTAAAACTGGGTTATCATCACATTGTGATATAGAAAACATGATAAAAAAAACTCGTAGTATTGCTACGCACTTTCATCACTCAACTATGGCACAAGATGAACTTCAAAAGATTCAGGACAGGCTGCAAGTACCTAAACTCTCTGTTATTCATGATACACCCACAAGATGGAATAGCACCTTACACATGCTAAGAGGAACACTAGAAATAAAGGAATCTGTGTGTGTGTATGCTGCTACCAACTCCAAAATCAAACAGCCCAGCAATACTGAGTGGTTGATTATGCATAAATGTGTACAAGCCTTACAACCTTATGAAGATATCACAAAAAAACTTAGTGACTCCACATCAACAGCAGCTGAAGTGATTCCACTTGTAAAGTCCTTAAAACACACTCTTCAGCATACCACATCAGTAGTTTCTAACCCTGTTGAAGAAACTCATACTTCAGATACAAGCTCTGAAGATGAACCAGGCTCAGGATCAGTGATTGAGTTAAATGAAGACAGACAAGCAACACAGGCAGTAAACTTCATGAAAGAAGCAATGCAGGTTGATGTTGAGAAAAGATTTTCTTGGATTGAAAATGAAGATCTTTACAGAATTGCAACATATATTGACCCAAGATACAAGAGTAAATTTTTTTCTTCATCTCACGTCACTGATCAAGTAAAATCATCACTTGCCAGAGTATGTGAGGAGCTTAGTCAGACGACTATTCTAGAAGAGGAAGATGGAGAACCAAGAAGGAAACGAAGAAGAGATGATATGAGTGAAACACCTACCACCTGTGGAACATTAGATGAAGCAATGACCTCTATTCTTGCCTCCAGCAGTGATGATGAAGCAGAAAACTCATCTGTAGTAACTTTACTCATGAAAGATATTGAGAAATATCACAGAGAGAAAAGAATAAGTGGAACAAGTCAAGATAGTTTGCAATGTTGGAAGACAATGAAGACAGTCTACCCTGATTTGGCAAAGGTAGCTTGCCACTATCTCTCCTGTCCACCAAGTAGCGTTCCTAGTGAGCAGCTGTTTAGTAGTGCTGGCTTCATATATGACGCTAAGCGCAATCGGCTTTTGCCAGAAAAGGTAGATAAGCTACTGTTTTTGAAACAAAACTTGCTCATCTTGAACTTTAAATATTAAGTAATAAATATGTGTTTATAGTATCAGTTCAATCAGTTGGTTATAGATTTATAGTTAACCACTTTCAAAAGGGTGGAGGTTGGGGAAAGTGGTCGGTGGGATGCACGACGAGTTGGGTCCACGTCCCGCATCCTGGTAACGCACAAAATGTGTGGCTGAAACTCGTCATAAAACTTTATTGTAACAAAAAGTACTTCCACTTTACTTCCACTAGTATACTCTGAAACTCCCTTCCTGCGTCTGTATTTACGTCTTCCTATGACTTAAATACTTTCAAAGAGAGAAGTATCAACTATTAAGACACCATTCGAACTCATTTGGCAGTATTTTGGTTCTCCCATCTTGTTTTTATTTGTTACGTCTCCTGTCTGCATGGTCTGACACTGAAACAGGCTTTTTTTTGGGGGGGGGGTCCTCTCGGTGAGAACGTTTGACGTAAAAACATCCGCATCCGCATCCGCATCCGCGAGGATGTCATATTTTGATATCCGCATCCGCATTTGCATCCGCATTTTAGTAGAGACTGATATCCGCATTCACATTTGCATCCGCAAAATGACATCCGCATATACATCCGCATCCGCGGATGTCTGAAATTCGACATCCGATACATCTCTAATCAGGACATCTCTCCTCCCGTATTTGATCTTGCTTTCGGCCACCTCTTTTGTTTCTTTTTTAGGAGCAGCGAGTAGCGGGCTTTTTTTTATTATTGTTTTCTTTTTTTGTGTGCCCTTGAGCTGCCTCCTTTGTTGTAAAAAAAAAAAATGCATGTTACTTAACATACTTTAATGAAAACATAATTGGTATATCTTTCTCTGTTGCGCTAGACAAATCGAAAGCCTTCGATAGAGTCTGGCACAAGTCTTTGCTTTCTAAACTGCCCTCTTTCGGATTCTATCCCTCTCTCTGTTCCTTTATCTCCAGTTTCCTTTCCGGCCCGTCTATCTCTGCGGTGGTAGATGGTCACTGTTCTTCCTCTAAACCTATCAACAGTGGTGTTCCACAGGGCTTTGTCCTATCACCAACTCTCTTCCTGTTATTCATCAATGATCTTTCCATAACAAACTGTCCTGTCCACTCATACGCCGACGACTCCACTCTGCATTATTCAACTTCTTTCAATAGAAGGCCATCCCAACAGAAAGTACACGACTCCAGACTGGAGGCTGCAGAACGCTTAACCTCAGACCTTGCTATCATTTCCGATTGGGGTAGAAGGAACCTTGTGTCCTTCAGTGCCTCAAAAACTCAATTTCTCCACCTATCAAATCGACACAATCTTCTAAACACCTATCCCCTATTCTTCGACAACACTCATCTGTCACCTTCTTCAACACTAAATATCCTCGGTCTATCCCTAACTCAAAATCTCAACTGGAAACTTCACATCTCCTCTCTCGCTAAATCAGCTTCCTCGAGGTTGGGCGTTCTGTATCGTCTCCGCCAGTTCTTCTCCCCCGTGCAGTTACTATCCATATCATATACAGGGGCTTTGTCCGCCCTCGTATGGAGCATGCATCTCATACAGCTCTTCTGGACAGAGTGGAGTCTAAGGCTCTTCGTCTCATCAGCTCTCCTCCTCCTACTGATAGTTTTCTACCTCTTAAATTCCGTCGCGATGTTGCCTCTCTATCTTCTATCGCTATTTTCACGCTGACTGCTCTTCTGAACTTGCTAACTGCATGCCTCCTCCCCTCCCGCGGCCTCGCTTGCACACGACTTTCTACTCATGCTCATCCCTAGCAGACTTCACATTTATTCTTTACATTATAGGGCTGATTTCATTATATGTATGCCCTATGCATACATATTAGGCTATTTAGAATAATACAAGAGTTTGACCAAGAAGGCATAATAGGTAAATAATGGTGAGAAATATTGAAGTCCTCCCTTCTCCTTTGTTGTGTACTTATTCAACAATAAACAAACAATCAGTCAAATTGAAATGCTCAGCAGGACGTTTACTGGTCAGCAGATGAAGTGAGTTTACATCATTCAAATTCTTTTGTTTTTTTCTCATTTCACCATTGAAGCCCTGCAACGTGTTGCTGTATTGTTTAATACTTTTGGTTAAAATGTTGCAGGAGTAGGCGTATTATTTTCAAGACACAGATTATGTTTTCATGGGCAATATATGACTATTTTTTTGTGGAGATAGCTTTTTTTTCTGCGCAAAACAGTAAAAAAAACTACTATTAGGGAGGAATACTACAGTTCCCCGTAGCACACTCCGCCCCGCTCTGCCGTTCACACCCGTCGGTAAAGATTCGTTTTAGTACCGCGCCAGTCTAAGTCTATATACTACCAAGTCGGGTTATGTGGATGACAAAAGTGAAAAACTTCTGCGCATCTTGTGAAAAGTGGCAACTCAGCGAACGCCGTAACGTCAGTGGTTCAGTCGTGGTTCAGCTGCCTGTGTGTACGGACGCGCTCTGGATAGTTGTGCGAGGGCATGTTTCGTAATTAATAAGTGATCATGTCTAAAAAATGTGCTGTTAAAGGGTGTGAAAATCGCTATAGACATAGGAAATCAAAATTGACTTTTCACCGCATCCCAAAAGACCCTGAAATAAGGAAGAAATGGGTTCTGGCGTGTAAATATGATGATAGCCGCCGCCGCCATGACACCGACGCCAGAGTATGCTGCACGCACTTTGAGGAGTCTTCATATGAGCCCACCAGTTTAAAGTATACACTACTCAATATAGCAGTGCCAAAAAATCAACGACGACTTAAGGCTGGAGCTGTACCAACGATATTACTGCCACACCAACAAGGTGAGTGTTGATTTTTTTTTAAGTGAATTAGATTTGAATTTAAAGTTAGATTTGACGGTGCTGACTGGCATACCGTGGGCGGTGTAGGGATGTTATCATTACCCTTGATGGCACTTTGGGATGAAATATTGAGTTCCTGTAATGCAGTGGTTCTCAAACTGGGGGTAATTACCCCCATGGGGGCAGTGGCGCCACCAGGGGGTGGCCTGGGGTGGCCGCGGCCACCCCTGCAAATCTGCTGGCCACCCCACTGGCCACCCCACTGGCCAGTCACAAATATCTATTGCCAGTTTTATTTTACAGTGTTGCCAGCGCTTGAAAAAAAATTCAAGATCTTTAAAAATTAACCCTAACCTTTGAAAGCTTGAAAGAAAAAGTCTAAGGGCCAGTCTTACAGTCCAGTCCAGCACGTTTGTAAGCTCCCCAACCAAACACAAAACACGACGAAAATGCCTTGTATAGTGTTTTTTTTTCTTCTTTACAGCAGAGGAGTCAGTTCAAGGGCATAAAAAAAAGTAACAAATGTGAAAAAAACACTATACAAGGAATTTTCGTCGTGTTTTGTGTTTGGTTGGGGAGCTTACAAACGTGCTGGACTGGACTGTAAGACTGGCCCTAAATCCCCAAAATCTTGAAAAATCTACACCGACTGTATAAAAGTCGTATAAAATGTGTGAGAGAGAGAGAGAGCACGATCGAGAAAGGAAGGTCCAGCGGCGAGCTCACTTCTCAGGCGTACGTGACGTCACGATCGTGGCGCGCTGCTCAAATTTATCACGCGTTCGGCTTCAGCTCTGGGCTACGCTCGCCCCATGGCTCGCCCGTGATGCGCTCGTCAGTCGCTGTTGAGGCCACCTCCGTTAAATATATATTTTATGAATGAAGAAAAAAAACAGGAATATAGAAGGGAGTTGAAGACACGTGGACTGACCAAGCCGAAGCCGAGGCCAGCGAGCGGGAAGAGAGCACTGAGAGGCGGGGTAGGCGTGGGTGACGTCACGCTGCCGGGGATTCCCCTCTCTTCGCTGGACCTTCCTTTATTGGCCTTGAGAGAGAGAGAGAGAGAGAGAGAGAGAGAGAGAGAGAGAGAGAGAGAGAGAGAGAGAGAGAGGCTGATAGACACACGGTGGGCATGTAGGTATAATGCTTGCAAGACAGTGAGAGACAAACTTCCAGCCATCATGCGTCTACTAAAAGAAATATCAGAAGAGCAAAATGGTGACAGAGCTACAGAGGCAAGAGGTTTATTAGCCCAAATAGATCTCAAGTTTGTTGCCCTCCTTGTAACATTTACCAGTGTTCTTGCTGAGATAAAATATCTGTCAGATATTTTGCAGTCCCCGCAACTGGATTTGGGCACAGCTGTCACACTTGTTGACTCTCTTGTTGACACATTAGAGAGTTACAGAGAGGGCTCTCTCTTTAATGACATCTGGGACAATACTCTGACTCTTACTGAACAATGCAACATCAGTGTGACACATCCTCCAGGCCGTCAGGTCAGACCAAGCTCTAGGCTTGAAGGGCATTACACATTCAGTCCAATAGTTCAAAGACAAGTTAACACAGAGAAGGAGTCATTTCGGACAGGTTCATTTATTCCAGTTATTGATGTGCTTCTCTCTGAGGTGAGGAGAAGTTTTTCCAAAGAAAACTGTATCATAATGAAAGGGATACAGGCCATGAATCCAAGCAGTCCCACATTTTGTGAGAAAGATGTAGTGTTTCCATTTGCCTCACAATATAACTGCAGCACTGAGGATCTACAATACGAAATTCCCCAGCTCAAGCGCATTCTTGAGAGGAAGCGAGCTAGTAGTGAGGAAACACCAAAGAGTTTAATGGAGCTCACTGCCTTTCTGGAGCCATATAGGGAGGTATTCCATGAAATGTTTAAACTGTGCAAAATTGCACTTGCATTACCTGTGAGCACCTCATCCTGTGAACGCAGCTTTTCTGTGCTTAAGTTAATCAAAACAGCCTTGAGAAGTACCATGACTGATGAGCGTTTAAGCAATTTGGGGGTGCTCAGTGTGGAATCAAAAAGGGCTAAGGCCATAAATCTTGATGAGTTTGTGGATGCGTTTTCCAAAATAAACAGCAACCGGCGAATAATGTTGTTCTGATAATGCAACTGCAGCACTGAGGATCCGCAACAGGAGAATAAAGTTGTAATAATAGTACTAGTAAAATAAAATTCCTGAAATTATGACTTTTTAATTCTGGTGTGCCACCCCAAGATTTTAAGTGGCCCCCCCATGGCCACCCCTATGAAATTTTTCTGCAGGCGCCACTGCATGGGGTAATGAAGCCGTTGCTGAGGGGTAATGAGGTATTTCTAAAATTAAAAATACTTTAGAGTAAAATTCAGTAAATTGATAAATAATAATAAAAACATGTAAATTAAAGAATTATTTAATGACTAACTAATATCGAACATATGCATTTCATGCACGTTATACCAAAAATAAAATTGTTTTCTTCAATAAAAGGCTGAAAGAAAATGGGAGTACCATGAGTTTTTGTGATGTAACCGAGCAAAACAGAGTGCAGAAGGTAAACAGGGTAAAGTTTTACATCGTGCCTTACTCATGTTACAGATGATGAAGCCCAGAATGGTGCCACAGACAGCTGTGTGACCTCATCACCTCACACAGGTCAACATTTTGAGACCAAAGGTAAGTTAAGCTATTGCTTGCCCCCAATGTATTGCAAGTACTATATAAAAAAATCTTGCAACAAGAGAGAGAGAGAGAGAGAGAGAGAGAGAGAGAGAGAGAGAGAGAGAGAGAGAGAGAGAGAGAGAGAGAGAGAATTTTAATGTCCATTAATGTGCTTTCATGAAATGATTTGTGCCTTACTCATGTTACAGATGATGCAGCCCAGAATGGTGCCACAGACAGCTGTGTGACCTCATCACCTCACACGGGTCAACATTTTGAGACCAAAGGTAAGTTAAGCTATTGCTTGCCCCCAATGTATTGCAAGTACATACTATATAAAAAATCTTGCAACAAATTAAAGAGAGAATATTGAATATTTTAATATCCACTGTTGTACCCACATAAAATGATTTGTGCATTTCTCATGTTACAGATGGTGCAGCCCCGAATGATGCCACAACCAGCTTTGAGAATGACAGTGTAGGGGAGAATGAGCTCCACCTTCAGGTTCAGCAGCTGTTACAAGATAGAACATCATTACAAAGAATAGTTGCAGAAAGAGAAGCGAAGATAGTTGTTCTTCACAAGGCAAAAATGAAGAAGGAAAAGGAGTTGAATGCTATGGAAAAGGAAATAGGAAAACTACAAGACAGCTTACGGTGTTCTCAGGACAAAATATGCATAGCCAAGAAGAATCTTTGCCAAATGTTCTCACGCTCACAAATTGATCATATATTTGCTGAGAAAAATATTACTAATTGGAGTGAGGACGATATCAGCCGAGCACTAACTCTGAAAAGTTTAAGCCCAAAAGCTTACTTTTTTCTAAGAGAAAAATGGAACTTTCCCCTGCCATCTAAGTCAACATTAAATCGACATGCCAGGAAAATGGATGCGGAACCAGGAATTTTATTAGCTATTATGAATTTACTTAAATTCAAAGCAGAGGCTATGCCAGAGCGAGACCGAGTTTGTGCTCTATCTTTTGATGAATGTAGCATCTCAAAGGAATGGTCATATGACAAGGGTAAAGATATTCTCTATGGTCCCAAACAAAGTGCCCAGTGTGCAATGATCAGAGGATTATTTGCACCTTGGAAACAACTTGTATTTTATGATTTTGACTCTCCCATGACAAAAGAAATTCTCTTAGATATCATTATTAATGTAGAATTTGCTGGATTTCCTGTTGTTGCAATTGTTAATGATCTTGGGCCCACCAATGTAAAACTCTGGAAATCATTAGGAGTCTCAACAGAAAATACCTGTTTTTCAAATCCAGCGAATTCAGAAAGGAAAATTTACATATTTGCAGATGCTCCTCACCTTATTAAATTAATAAGAAATAATTTTCTGGACTCTGGATTTCTTTTAGCAGATGGAAACAAGGTTAGTCATGATTGTGTAACCGAGATTATAGCACGAGCCAAACATGACTTGAAAATCACCCACCGCTTGTCTGATAAACACATTCATGTAACTGGGCCAAGCAGAATGAATGTCAAATTAGCAGTGCAGTTGCTTTCTGGAACTACTGCTAAAGCATTGAAATACTTTGGAGAAAAACAGTTATTAACTTCTATGAATTGGAAGTGCACAAGCGAATTCATTGAGCTGTCTAATGCTTGGTTTGATGTTTTTAACTCCAGAGTTTGGTATGATGCAAAAAGTAGCAGGAATGCCTATGGAACAGATATAAGCACGCAGGACATCATACTCTCTAGAATGACAGACACTGTGGCAGCAATGAAAGTTTGTGGCAGCAACAAAATGTATCAATTCCAAAAAGGACTGATGATTTTCATCTCAGTCCCTCCCCAAACTTTTTGACATGTTAAAAGAAATGTTTGGAATTTCGTATCTGCTAACTTGTAGGTTGAACCAGGATTGCCTAGAACATTTTTTTGCCATAATTCGGCAAATGGGAGGAAAATGCGATCACCCATCTGCAGTGTCTTTCAAGCACCGAATTCGAGTGCACCTGTTAAGTAAGGATTCAGCCCTTGTTGGAGATAAGTATAATGTTGTCCGTGACTGTGATGTACATAATCTTACCAACTACCTCCACTGAAGCCTCTGCAAACACTCAAGGAAAGGAACTTCAAGAAGAACTCTGTCTCACGGCAATGTTATTTGCTTGTGAGATGCCTGATTATGAAAACCAAGAAAATTTAACTGAAGGATATGACATACACATAGATCATGCAAGCTCGAACTTGGAATATGCAATTCAAGAAGAAGGTGAATTGTATCTCGGTGGATACATAGCCCATAAATTCCCCGAATACAAGCTTGGTGCAAAAGTAAGCAAAGTAGAAAAAAAAACAATGTGTGCTGTGCTCTCTTGGAAGCCTGGAAGTCTCATGCATCCCTCTGCTGAATTTTTACAGAAATTGAAGGTAATGGGAAATATTTTTACTTGCTACCATGGAGAGAGCCTTAAGCCTGGAAAGAATGCTGTAATGGAACTATCTGACCTTATTTACCGAAAGGTTGAGCTTCCTCTGGAAGTTATAACCTTTTATGTACGGTGCAGGATTTTCTTCAGAATAAGAATTCTCAATAGAAAAAGAAAAATAGTTCAAACCAACAAAAAAAAGGTGAAGAAAATGCAGAAATTAATGTTTTAGACATTGAAATTTTGTCGTTCATTAATAAAAACTTATTTTTCTTATATATAATCACAAAATATTTTGTAAATGACCAAATCTATTTAATAGATTACACTAAATCAGAAAAATAATAAATAAGCACATATAATTATCAAGTATTTTGACATCTTGGTATGTTTGACTATATTGTAATTAATAACTTAAAGTAAATGAGTGGGAATTCAAACGGAGATTGGTCCATTCCACGGTCCCTTCTTCTTCAGGCTTAAAAGTGAAAATTGGCACCAGTAATAAATGACATTATTTGTGAATTAGGTCAAATGTGTGTGTGTGTGTGTGTGTGTGTGTCTGGAGCTATATAACCCTACAGTCGGTCTAGCATGCTGTGTATACGTCTGCAATATAATTGAATCTAAAATATGTTTTATTACTAACATACCTTAGAATTGAATTCTCGTATCTCTCTCTCTCTCTCTCTCTCTCTCTCTCTCTCTCTCTCTCTCTCTCTCTCTCTCTCTCTCTCTCTCTCTCTCTCTCCAATGCCATATTTTAATATTTTCTGAAGTAAAAAAATAAAAATACATTACTTAAAATCTACATTAAAAGCTGTTGAAATATATATATATATATATATATATATATATATATATATATATATATATATATATATATATATATATATATATATATATATATATATATATATGTGTGTGTGTGTGTGTGTGTGTGTGTGTATATATATATATATATGTTTATATATATATATATATATATATATATATATATATATATATATATATATATATATATATATATATATATATATATATATATATATATATACATACATTTCTGCCCTGTGCTTCCATAAACAAGGCAATATGTTAGTATCCCATTTCACAGTCCGTTTTCTTAAATGCTCACGGAATGAATATGTTAGTATCCCATTTCACAGTCCGTTTTCTTAAATGCTCACGGAATGAGAGACCACTGACGTCATCCATAGCTCCGCCTTCCTGCGCGGTGAGCCGACTTGGTTATATTTTGACTTAGGCGCCAGTATTTCATTACCTACCTTACGAAACACTAACTCTTCATATATCTTTTCTACAAACGTTCAACAATCATGGAAACGCTTTTAAAATCAAATTCAAGGACTATTGATTGTTGAAAATAGGGGATAATATTCATGAAAACGGAGCCTCTTTTGGCGGCGGCCGCGGCGACTGACGACGGTGCCGCCGCTGCGGGTGCCGCCGCCGCAGCCGCAAAATAGCTCGCAGAGGGTTTAGGGTGGGGAAGCATATTTAAACTACTCCAACCGAACTTTACGACCTGCTAACGGGGGGACTTCGCCCCCCTCGCCCCCCCTTCTAACCAGGGGGCTGCGCCCCCCCTGGACCCCCCCACATGTATTTGCGACTTATTTTTGCGTTGAGGTATTTCTCGCAACACTGACTGCACCGTCGCCGCGGCCACCGCCAGAGGAGGCTGCGCTTTCGTGAAAATTATCCCCTATTTTCAACAATAAATAATCCTTAAATTGGATTAGAAAGCGTTTCCATGATTGTTGAACATTTGTAGAAAAGACGTATGAAGAGCTAGTGATGTTTCATAAGGTAGGTAATGAAATGCTGGCACGGTACTAAAACGAATCTTAACCCACCCGTTTTCTATGCGAGCGAGCGAGTGAGGTCTCTCTCTCTCTCTCTCTCTCTCTCTCTCTCTCTCTCTCTCTCTCTCTCTCTCTCTCTCAATAGTCACGAGTTATTTTTAAACTAAACCAACCCCGACTTGTAACCTAACCGCTAACAGGGGGGGGGGGTTCTGCCCCCCGCGATCCCCCCCACCCCACCCTTTGAACATTTTCTAGACCATTTCCGATGCTCAGTAGATTAATTTGAATACACTGAGGTATAAACAATATAGAATATATGTCCCTTGTGCTTCACAGACCACGCCTACTCCTACATATTAACCATACTTTTTTTTACATGTATTTAAAGAAATAATATGACCACTTGGGCGCAAAAATTTGTGTTATTTACTAATTAATTGCATTGGTAGGTTCCATCGGGGAGCCCCTCCGGCTACCAGAGCTGCGTTACTAGAGATTCCAATCTGGTACTGATGCAAACAAACAGCGCCGCGAAAGACGATTGTGAAAGCGGATTTCTTGTTGGTAACGGCGATTACCACTCATTGGTAATGATCAATACAAACGAAAGTGACTGTGAAATCGGCCCTTACTCTATCCTGTCCAAAAGGGAGCCGCCCCCACACGCGAGATGCATACTTCATACGAGGGCGGACGACGCCCTTGTATATGGTTCGCAACTGTGCGGGGGAAAAGAACTGCCTGAGAAGATACAGAACGACCAACCTCGAGGAAGCTGATTTAGTGAGAGGAGAGATGTGAAGTTTCCAGTTAAGATTTTGAGTTAGGATGTTTAGTGAAGGTGACAGCTGAGTGTTGTCGAAGAATAGGGGATAGGTGTTTGAAAGATTGTGTCGAGTTGATAGGTGGAGAAATTGAGTTTTTGAAGCGTTGAAGGTGAAGGACACCAGGCTCCTCCTGCCCCAATCGGAAATGATACCATAATTAAGTCTGCAATCCTACCCCAAAACAACTTTATATATTATTTTATTTCAGGTTCCTCATTATACAAACACTTACCGGGGACGTCTTGAGGAAAGTAAGGCTGTTGACACGCTGTTCCTTTGTGGCCTTTGAGTCATAGCGCCACAACAGCCGGGTACTCGCCTTGTTACACGACATGCTGAACTTACGGCCTATGGAGGAGGAGAAAAAGCAAACAAATGAAATGAAAAAGAAAAATATGAAGAAGAAAAAAGAAGAAGAAGAGGGTGGAAGAAGATCACGAGTAGAAGATGTTTAGGAGGAGGAGGAAAAGGAGGAAGAGGAGAGGGGCGACGAAGGAAGGAGGAGGAGGAGGAGGAGGAGGTATATGAAATAATGAGTATGAAAAGGAATAATAAAGGAGAAATAAAGAGGACATGAATATACCGTAGCGTCCTTATTTTGGGGAGAACATTCACTTTTTCCATTGAGGCAGTTTCCCGGGTTTGATGGCTTGGTGAAAACGTCCGTGTTGAAGGTGTTGCCGTCCTACTTCACTGGTATATCCATGAAAGGCATGGTGCCGTTGGTGCTTTTTTCTACAGTGAAGGTGAGCCCCGAGGCCTTTTGGGCATGGGTTCTCAGTAGTTCGGCGTCTTCTTCTGTTCCAGTCTTGATAAAGACATCGATATATCTGCAGCATATATCAGGCTTATGTGTGTTCTTGAAGGTTTCTTCCTCAATGGAGAAAATAGCAAAGAGGACACCAAGCGGGGAGCCCATTGCCACTCCGTCGATTTGCTGGTGTCTACATAATTCCGCGTGGACATATGAAGGTCCTTGGTGCAACATTCGAGCACCCCACGCATTACTTATTCTGGGATGTCAAGGTTGGGGGTGGAGTCGTTGTGGTATATGCGGTTCATGATATAATCGATGGCTCGGTCGACTGGCACATTCGTGAAGTGACTCTACATCCAGGGAGACGACGATACCGGAACTACCCTTGGCCTTCAGGAGGTCGAGGAAATCTGTCGAGGATTTCAAGGTGTACGCGTCCGGGGTATAGGGGTCAGGATTGCGCATAATTTCTTAGCAATGTTATAGGTGGGCATGGGAATTTGTGATATGGGCCTGAGCTGGTTGCCTGGTTTGTGTGTTTTTACATTGCCGTAGCAATAGCCCATTGTGTACTCCAGCCAGCTTCTCAATGGAAAATAATAAATGGTGAGCTACTTGTGGAAAATTAGACGTAGTATCCGAGTAGACACTTCCATGGTATGAAATTTTCCGAGACATCAATGTCCTCGCCACACGCATGAATAGACTGTTCCGTTTCAGTCAGCAAGCCTCCAAACACGTTTACTTTGGTCTTGGTCCAGGAGGCCTTTAGTCCCAAGGGGGTTGCCTCCTCGTACAGTTTCTCCAGAGCCAACACCAGAACTTCCAGCCACTCCGCAAGGATTACTGAATCATTGGCGAAAGCAAGGTCAGTGACCGGGCTATTGCCAATGAATGCTCCACAATGACTCTCGTCCACAACTCTGCCTAGTACCCAGTCCATACAAGTGTTGAAAAGAGATGCGACAAGGACACAACCCTGCCTCACTCTTGCATCCACGGAAAAGAAGCTGGACAAGCACCCCACACACACACATACACAATTAACAGCACTGTCAGTCCTAGAATACAGGCCATTCAGCAAACCAATAGTCAATCTGTTGATTCCCTTTAATTACATAATGATAGTGATGATGATAATGATGATGGTGATAATGGCAATGATTATGGTGATATGAACGAAAAAGAAGATAAATAAAGGCTACCAAGGCCATCTACCATCAAATATGGAGATAATGCAGCTGTGCCAACTTAACCTTGTGGCCAGCTAGCCCCGGTCTCCTTTATGGTCGAAAAACAATGAAAACACAAAAGGAAAATAAAGCTGAGAATTACTGGCAACCACTGCGGCTCACCACCCCCACATCTACGAGAGACGTCACTTGTACTCACGTTCCTTCACCTGGTGTTGTCCGCTTATGAATTCAAGCATCAGTCGTATGTTCTTCGAAGAGGACAACTGACGTTCCACCCACCCTAGTGCTCGTAACAGGCCGACAGACTCCACCCCGCGTGCTGGACCACTTCCACCATCTCCTCCCCCTCCACTAACTCCATCACCTCCGTCATGACTCCCCGTCTGGAAGCAGAGCTAAGGAAAGGGGTTGAGTTGTAGGGTTGCTTTTATTTTTGCTTTTTGTTATTGTTGTTGCTATATTTTCACTGTTGTGTATTACTTTGGATAGTTACTGTTACTGCCTGTATTGCCACTCTCACGATAACAACACTAATAACTACTACAACTGTTACTACTTTTGTTCCTCCTCCTCCTCCTCTTCCTCCCCTCGAACCCCTTCGAACAAAGTCGTCCGCCATTGGAAGTTTTCCTGAAGGAGTCAGCGCGAAAACAAAATTCCCTTAAAAACCGCATTGATCGCCACTTTGCTGCGTCAAGGTTGAGCTGAACGCAACCGCGCGTACGTCCAAAAGAGCTTTATTTTTTTACGTAGTGTGGCTGAGGAATCAATTAAATCACTGAAGCAGGCAGCCTAGTAGTGAGCAAAACAGGCTTTCTGCTGTCTGCTTTTCCATATTTTATGTTTTGTCAATTTCCTCCTCCTCCTCCTACTTCTACTACAACTACTACTACTACAACTACTTCTACGTCTACTACTACTACTGGCAATACATACTGTAAAATCAGAAGGTTACAGGGGTAAGAATAAAGTTAGGGACATAAAAGAGTAGCCAGTCCTTCTCCGCAGCCATTACTCAGCTTTACGCACCAACCCTGGTGCCTATACGCATACTTGAAGAGAAACAATATCTGCCTGTATTGCTTGTTTAGGTTTCTTTATTGAATGCAAAAGCTTAATTTGATGAGACTCAGTGAGCCAGGCAGCGCGCTCCTCCATTTGACAAGTTCAAGATCATCAGAACTGTCAACCTCAGACCTCCTACCATCATTTTCCCCCAATTAATAACTACAAATAGAGCATTGCCAATTTAAATATCATTAAAAAATTACGTTATTAAAAATAACTCCACCTTTTGTGTGTGAAAGAAAAAGTTAATTTCGATGATTTTGGAAATTATATTCATCTGTTTATTGCATCGGTCAGTACCCGACAGGGCTAGCAGCCGCTGGCCCGTGATATGGGTGACTTGTCTACACAAAGTCACTTAGATCAAGTCAAGTCATATGCAGCTTTGTGGGAGACACGGCAGAGGCGTGGCTTATGCGTGACGCTGCTTGGTGCCAAACTAGAAAATGTAGAAATTGGGATTTAGAGAAAACGAAGAAAGGCGGACTAATTTAAATCAATCCCTTCAACATCCCCCCCCCCCCCCCTCACACCCCACACCACCGTTTGTAGGCATTTGAATTACAGTCACACATAGCACAATAAAAAGGCATATTTTTTTCGTCAGTGGCTTGCCTGAACGCGCGGTGAAAGAAGGCGAGCATGCACATCCAAAGTGCACCGCTGCTCCGCCCCAAACCGCCCCTGCGCGTACTGGTCGCAGTTTTGAAGGCAGAGTGACTTGACTTGTTGTAAGTGACTTTGGTCATGCCGGCTTTGTTGACTCTATCCTTCCTACCTAAACGAACTCTTTAGGGAGCCGAAGATGATCGCGGTCAACCTGCAATATGGCCGTTTGAAGATATATTGAAGGAAAATGGATGGTAAGTTTGAAAAATAAGAAAGACAAACACTGGGTATTGTTGTTATTGATGTGTATATTTACTTTTGTTGTTGTTGTTGTTGTTGTTGTTGTCTTTTCTCTTTGGTGTAGTGTTTGTATTTTGTTGTCGTTATTGTTAATGTTTTTGTAGTTGTTATTATTCTCGTAATTGATACTCATGTTCATTGGCGTTGCATTGTTTGCCGTTACTTTATCATAACCGTTACCGCTAATATTTCAGTGTTGTTGCATTGACCTTTTTCTTTCTGTCTTTCTCAGGGAAAACAATTACATCTTCAATACAATTGTTCATTGATGTAGAAAGACATATATTCAAACACTGAAGTCATAATGTCACACTAACCTGTACCCATAAGTTATACCTAGATAATAACATAAATTAACCCAACATAATTTAATCTAGCCTAGACTAACCCAGAGCAATAAATCATAGAAAGACAGAAATAGGCTGGGCAAACATAAAGTGACGAAAAGTAACCATTGGAAAAATTGCCAATGAATTAGAGATAGCTAGCAGTGGTGGCGTAAATGTTGATCATTTTATTACTACAGGTACGATTCCAGCTCACCTTCTTGGTCGCTTTTACGTCGCCGATGTACACCTGGGAGTGAGCTTGCGGCCGTCTTCGTTGCGAACCATCATTCTGTTTCGACAACCGCCGCGCTTGTAGAGAGAAGGAGGAAGCACAATGACACATAAAGCAGTTGAGAAAATCAAGAACACATGATATTTTTTTTTTTTTACAACAAAGGAAGCAGCTCAAGGGTACACAAAAAAAGAAGACAATAATAAAAAAAAAGCCCGCTACTCGCTGCTCCTAAAAAAGAAACAAAAGAGGTGGCCGAAAGCAAGGTCAAATACGAGAGGAGAGATGCCCTGATACCCTCCTCTTGAAAGAGTTCAAGTCGTAGGCAGGAGGAAATACAGATGAAGGAAGATTGTTCCAGAGTTTACCAGCGTGAGGGATGAAAGAGTGAAGATGCTGGTTAACTCTTGCATAAGGGGTTTGGACAGTATAGGGATGAGCATGAGTAGAAAGTCGAGTGCTGCGGGGTCGCGGGAGGGGGGGAGGCATGCAGTTAGCAAGTTCAGAAGAGCAGTCAGCGTGGAAATATCGATAAAAGATAGAAAGAGAGGCAACATTGCGGCGGAATTTAAGAGGTAGAAGACTATCAGTATGAGGAGGAGAGCTGATGAGACGAAGAGCCTTAGCCTCCACTCTGTCCAGAAGAGCTGTGTGAGTGGAGCCCCCCCACACATGAGATGCATACTCCATACGAGGGCGGATAAGGGCCCTGTATATGGACAGCAACTGTGCGGGGGAGAAGAACTGGCGGAGACGGTACAGAACGCCCAGCCTAGAGGAAGCTGATTTGGTAAGAGATGAGATATGAAGTTTCCAGTTGAGATTTTGAGTTAAGGATAGACCGAGGATGTTTAGTGTTGAGGAAGGTGATAGCTGGGTGTTGTCAAAGAATAGGGGATAGTTGTTTGGAAGACTGTGTCGAGTGGATAGGTGGAGAAACTGTGTTTTTGAGGCGTTGAAGGACACCAGGTTCCTCTTGCCCCAATCGGAAATGATAGTAAGGTCTGAGGCTAAGCGTTCTGCAGCCTCCAGCCTCGAGTCGTTAAGTTCCTGTAGGGTGGGTCTTCTATTAAAAGAAGTTGAGTAATGCAGAGTGGAATCATCATATTAATATTATATATAGGAAAGTATGTAAAATATGAATATTAAGAAAACAAAGAAGAGAGAGAAAATATTAAACGAATATTGTCATGAACTCCTCATTCCAAGAAATAGCCGAGTGGAATTTTCCATTTTCTTACTCTCCAACGGGTCATCTGTACAGCAAGAGCAAGAGTGGGCGGAGCTTATTCAAATATTATCGCCTATTGCTGCCAATGCTGAAATATTTTGGTGTGCATGACCCACTATTACTTAGTGCATGGTGTTAGGTTATTAATAAATAATAACCCATAGCCGTAAGGGCATTAGTTTAAGTGTTATTCAGAGCAAGAGATATCAGTTGTGGCAAGTGCTGGCATCTTGGCCGCCGGGCAAGCCAGGGCGCGCGACCCAGCGAACTTCCGGGTCAGTTCTTCCTGGGTGTGACCTCGATCGCGTCGGACGTGCTTCTCTACCTCCCGCTCCACGTTTTTCATCATGGTGGGTCTTCCTACCTCCTGCAGGCATCCACAAGTCACCGCGACTGTGTGCTTCAGGTCAGGAACCCCTAGGAGGTTACGAGAGGCGGCAGGAGGATTTCAGCGTGGGCGTGAGGCCACGTGGCATCCAGGCGGGCTTCAGGCGCGCCCATCTACAGCTAAGAATAGTGTTCTTGCCTAAGGTATTTTAGGACAGTTAGCTAGGTAGCTGTGTACTTGGATTAATTAATTATTCCTCATTTCCAGGAGAGTTTTCTTTGCTGTGTTAAATAAAATTAAGAGTACGATACAGCTGATTTTTGCTTTTCCTATGACAGTGTGATCGGTCGAAATAAAGACGAGAAGGGGCTGTGAGTCTGAAAACTCAATTTTCAGATATTTTATTTTCTATTTATTTTATTGCCGAGAATCTTCGAGATCTTCAGGAGTCCAGACCTTTTCAAGAACCCCACATTAATTGGCGCCCGAACAGGGTCCTGACCTCACACTCCATAGGAGAAGTATTGGCTGTTAGGCTCGTGAAGTATTAAATAGCAAGATGTCTGTATCACAGTGGAAACAGAAAGCGGGAGAAATAGGGTCAAATGTTAAGGAAACCAAGGACTACATACTCAGAGAGCAGGAGAAAGAGAGGGAAAAGGAGAAAGAGAGAGAAAAGGAAAGAGAAAGAGAGAGAAAGAGAAAGGGAGCAACACCAGCTAGAATTCCGGAAACTGGTAGCTGAGAGAGAGCGAGAAAAGGAGACACATGTGGTAAAATTAGCCGAGCTACAGGCGGCGAATAATGGGAATGGTGGTGCCAACTCTCAGATCAATAAAGTAGTTTCCCCAAAGCTAAAGCTTAATCATTTCAAGGAAGGTGACAAGATTGAAATATTTATTGCGCGGTTTAAGGAAGCTGCAAATCTAATGCAGTTTGATGAGGTCTCCAAGCGTGTGCAGTTCATTAGTCATTTTGAAGGTAGAGCTTTGGAGGTGATTCATAGATTGGATGAGGACTCTCGTGAGTATAAGGATATGAAGGAGGCATTATTAGCAGCGTATGGAATGTCAGTTGATGATTTAAAGAAACAGTTTTCCTCTGCCTCCATAAATGATGATAAGACAGCAATTCAATTTGCTGCTCGCCTCAAGGGGTACTTAGAGCAATGGCTCAAGAAAGACGGTGCTGAGGAAACAGTAGAAGGTGTGAAGGACCTGATATTGCGTGCGCAGTACGTAAAATCCTGCCCAAATGAATTAGTCACGAGGCTCAAAATAGACAAGGTGAAGAAATTGGAGGATATGAAGGAAATGGCTAATTCCTATTTTGAGGCCTGTGGTAGGACGAAAAAACCTGTAGTTAAAAGCAATAACATACAGAGTGCTGCCTCTGGAAGAAAGATGGCCTCAGGTGTCGCCACCACCGGTGCGATTAGCCGCCAGTGGCCTTCATCCAAAAGTAGCCAGAATTATGCACCGCGTCCGAAGACTGGAAGTTATGG
>NW_026110922.1:45000-57250 GCF_024679095.1 Eriocheir sinensis | reverse complement strand
GGTTGTTGTGGGTATTTCCATGGGTAGTTTTATGAACCTAGTGATGGTCTGACAAGGCTTCTACTACACCATGAGTAAAACATATAATGACAACCCTACTACTCTCCTTTGTGGTCTTTGGAAATATTCTTTGTGAGTCGAAAGCGTCTGAGAACACGGGCCTCAGTAAGCCTCGGTCCACGCACCTCACGCCTTTCTGTATGTTCTTATCTAACAACCATCACTGTAGCGGCCACACTAACTTTACACTTCACCTCGGCCTCACCTCGACCTCCTGAAACACTGCCGCCCCAAAAATAAATGCAACTCATCGAGAAAAATAGATATTACTGACTTCCCTCTCGTAAATGTCTGGCGAGGTAAGGAAGGCAGGAAGGTCGTCAGGTGTTCCATATTAGAGTTTCCGTGACTTTCCCGTGAGTAAGTGAGGAGAGGCGAGGAGGAGTTCATGAAGGTGTTTGGAGAAAAAGGGGAGGAGGATGGGTTGATGGAGAGATGGAGGAAGAGAGGAAGATACAGAGGGAGCGGAAGTGGAAGTGGCGATAAGGAATAAGTAAGGGAAGTATATAAGGGAAGGGATGGTGGGAGATAAATGTTGGGAGCAGGGAAGAAAAAAGGATTGTATAGAGTTGGTTATGGTGGCGGTGGTGGTTGGGGAGAGGAATGGAGGTGAGGGAGAGAAAGAGTCAGATATGCAGAGTCAGCAGTGGTGTTAGTGGTGGTGATATTAGTGGAGAGAAAATGTAACATGACACAGTACTGGTGGTGGATGTGGTGGTGATTGCAGTGGAAGAAGTGGATGAGGGAGAGAGGAATAGCAAAGCGGGTGATGGTGGACATGGAGAGACAGGAACTGGTGATGAAGACAGGGTTGACGATGATGATGCTGGTGGTGAATATGGAAGTGGATTCGTAATGGCTTAAAGGAGAGGTGGAGCGATGCATGTCTGACGAGGTGGAGAGATGAGTGAATTATGCTGGCGGGTGTGGTGGTAATGGTCGGGGTAATCTTGGAAGCGGAAGGAAGGACAGAAGACTCGTTGCAGTGAGTATATAATGACGGCATGATAGATGATTACTTGTTTGAGAAGGTGGAGGAATGAAAGGGTGTGGTGAGAATGGTAGTGGTGACCTTGGCAGTGGAAGGAAGGACAGAAAACTCGTTGCAATGGACAAATGGTATAGAACATGAGAGAAAACGATTGGGGATGTGGAGAGAGAAAAAGAACGATGGGCTGGGCATGGCAATGGTTTAGTGTTCTTGAAAGGGAATAAAAAAACAGAAAAGCAAATGATAGACAGAAGTGAACAAAAACATGACTGAGAAAGTTATAAGATGAAAGTATTGTAATGGTAAATATAATAATGATCATAGTGATTTGGAAGATGAAGGAAAAACAGAAGACTCGTTGCAGCAAATAAATGGTAGAGAAAAATTAAAGAAAACGACTGAGAAAGTAGAGAGATAAAAATATTGCATTACTCAATATGGAAATAGTCGTTGTGATCTGGAAGTGTAAGGAAGCACATAAGACTCACTGCAGGGGACGAATGTTAGAGAAAAGTAAAAGGAGACGACTAAAGTAATGAAGAGATGAAAGTAATGTAGGTCATGGTGCTAGTGATCTTGGCAGAGGAAGAAAGCGCAGCAGACCCACGCATTGGGTAAGAGAAGAGGGACAGACAGAGAAGACAGAGGAAGGTATACATGAGCGAGAGGAGGGAGGGAGGGACAGGAGGGTTGTGTTAAGACATTAGAGAAGACAGAGAAGCCAACGAGCGGCGGTAATGAATGATTAACGCGCGACAAGAAAGGTTAATTGCAGGTGTAAGTTTTTTTTCCCGTGTGTAAGGTGTATTGTGCTCTAGAAGTGGTGGTGGTGGTGAAGGTGGTAATAGTGGTAGTGTTGGGGTGGGTACTAGTAAGAGTTGTAGTGGTGGTGGTAGTAGTAGTAGTTGTAGTAGTTATATTTATATAGTTATAGTTGTTGTT
Source organism: Eriocheir sinensis (assembly GCF_024679095.1). Classification (NCBI taxonomy): domain Eukaryota; kingdom Metazoa; phylum Arthropoda; class Malacostraca; order Decapoda; family Varunidae; genus Eriocheir; species Eriocheir sinensis. Next base: position 55,257 of record NW_026110922.1, on the reverse strand, counting down.
GCTGTTGTTGTTGTTGTTGTTGTTGCTGTTGTTTATACCTACATTAGAGATGGAGAGACATAGACAGACAGACAGACATGGGAACAGACATAAACAGAAAAGCAGGCAAACAGACATAGACATACACAGATACAGACAAACAGACAGATAGACATACAAAGACAGAAAGAGACAGACTGACGAACAGATATACAGACAGACATACAAAAAGACTTAGAAAGAAATAACACGGTAGAATCTATAACACTCCCCCAATGCGTGTGGCTAATATAAAACTGACGATAACATTAATAAAAATATAATAGTAATAATACCATACCAATAATAACATGAGCAGCAGCAGCAGCAGCAGCAGCAATTAGGCGGTTCCGTGCATACGTTCCTCCCAAACCAATCATCGGAAGCGGCGTAATTGCATTCCCACGCCCCGACACACCTGGAGAGCGGCGCCTCAATCTTCGGGGCGGGGCGGCGATAGCACAGAGGGAAACAGCGGCACGGCGGAAAAAAAAAGAAAAAAAAACAGCAACGAGACAAGAAAAAAATTAAGAGAATGACAGACTGGCGCTGTCAGCATCATGGAGCAGTTACCGACACCAACTCACACACACACACACACACACACACGGTAGCTCAATATCCGCTGCGGTAGCTCAATCGGTAGAACGCTGCGCAGCAAAGCTTCACGGCCAAACAGGCGCCGGTTCGAGCCCCGCTCAGGCCGGAATCTTTCCGTTGACTAGGAGTGGTTACTGTCCTCCCATGAGCAAGGGGGATGGGGTATGTGGTGTGCGAGGTCTTGGCAGTACCCAGAGATAGACGCGTTAATGAGCATGCACTTGCTCGTGTCAGTAGGGTATCTTGTGGCGAAAGCGAGTCCAACTCGTGATCAGCTACACACACACACACACACACACACACACACACACACACACACACACACACACACACACAAAGCTTTCTGTTTCCTTTTTTTCTCTTCTTTCAACTTGACCCCGACACTGACGGAGAGGAAGTAATTAAAGCCCCAAATACACTGCCGAATTTTGGCTCACGAATGTGCGCGAATTTGCAAGTCATCCTGTGTCGCGAACAAGTTCGGCATCTTTCTTGCCTGTTCTTGGCCGTTAGGTGAGATGTTTGGGTCCACCTCGCGTCTTTTGACAGTTGGTCATGACCGCCAAGATTGTTTCATGTTGCATGAATAATTCGAGGCCGTTCGCCGAGTGTGCACAAGAAAATATGAAAAACAAGAAGAATCATGAATATACAAAATAAGTATGGAACTAACATTTTCATTTATTTCATAATTGATTTACTATTTATTACTTTAATTATTTCTTAACATCATTATTCTGCCATTATTTAACTTTTGTTTCATTTTCAGTTATTTAGATTTATTTCTTCTTTCAGTTACTGGTTTGTTTATTAATATTACGTAAACATTCAGTCATTCTAAAATATTTGTAGGAGGGCAAAACAAAAACAAGTCACATTTATACATTTTATTATACATACTATCATACATATTACCACACATATTACCAAACATGGTATTTGCTCGCCCACAATTCTGTCCTGCCAGGTCACTGCCCCCCGTGTGTTATAGTAGTCCATGAGGTAGGCGCGGATTCCCGTGCTTTTATATGCCACTTGGGCATCAGATAATCATCTGTCAGAAATCTTAGCACTGTTGGAGAATTGTCCCCGACATGTCGCCGACACTTTGCGGACATGCGAAGACAATTCGGAGACTTGTCCCCAGTTATTCTGCGACAAAAAAAAACGTTAAAATTTCAGATTTAGAGCTCGGTGACATGGACGCCGAATAGTCGGCGACATATCTCCGAATTGTCCCCGAATTGTCTTGAGCATTCGTCGACATGTCGCCGAATGGTCACGAACTGTAAAAATCTTGGTCATGTCGGCGAACCGGTCGCCGAATTTTTTCACGAACTGATTCGTTCGTGGCCAAAATTCGGCAGTGTATTTGGGGCTTTAGTGAGCAGGTTTTTAACGCTCCTCCTCCTCCTTCTCCTCCTCCTCCTCCTCCTGCTCCTCCTCCTGTTCCTCCTCCCCCTCCTCCTCCTCCTCCTCCTCTTTAATTCCTCGCCACTTTCTTGTTTTATTCTCTTCTAACTCAACTGTCTTATCGGCTTCCAATTTTTTTGTGTTTACTTCATTAGCAACTTAAGAGTTCACTTTCTTAGAATTTCCGGTCATCTCTCTCTCTCTCTCTCTCTCTCTCTCTCTCTCTCTCTCTCTCTCTCTCTCTCTCTCTCTCTCTCTCTCTCTCTCTCTCTCTCTCTCTCTCTCTCTCTCTCTCTCTCTCTCTCTCTCTCTCTCTCTCTCTCAGAAAGGTCATTAGCTTCTTGAACTTTTCTTCCTTTTAAGCATTTTTACCTCTGGCTATGAGAGAGAGAGAGAGAGAGAGAGAGAGAGAGGAGAGAGAGAGAGAGAGAGGAGGAGAGAGAGAGAGAGAGAGAGAGAGAGAGAGAGAGAGAGAGAGAGAAGTAAAATTCTTGAACTTTTCTTCCTTTTAAGCATTTTTACCTCTGGCTATGAGAGAGAGAGAGAGAGAGAGAGAGAGAGAGAGAGAGAGAGAGAGAGAGAGAGAGAGAGAGAGAGAGAGAGAGAGAGAGAGAGAGAGAGAGAGAGAGAGAGAGAGAGAGAGAGAGAGAGAGAGAGAGAGAGAGAGAGAGAGAGAGAGAGAGAAAATGTCATACGCTAATTGATACAAAAAAAAAATTGAAAACGAAGTTAAATTGGAGTGTTTGGATTGGGAAAAAAATTACTGCTTGAATTGAGTGTGACAGTCAAATGTTTTTGTTTTTCACTTAATTTTTTTCCCACTTTTTGCGACACTCGTTTCCTTTTATTGGTTCGACTTTTTTTTCTAATGATTTTGAATTTTTCATTAACTGTCCCATTTCCCATTTTTTCTTATTTTTTCTTGTCTTTATTTCTTGTTCCTTTCGTTCTTTTCTTTACTGATTTTCATTTTCAATTTATTTTTCATGTTTATGTTTTGCTCCTTCTCTTCTTACTTTGTGTTTTCGTGTCTTCCAAACTGTTTTTCCTACTAGCATCACCTCCTCCTCCTCCTCCTCCTTCTCCTCCTCCTCCTCCTCTTCATCATCCTCATATTCCACTTCTTTTTATATATATATATATATATATATATATATATATATATATATATATATATATATATATATATATATATATATATATTTTTATTGACATCTCAGCCAATAGCGCCGGTAGGCTTTCTTCAGGTGCCTAGCTGGTGGTCGGCCCAAGCCCGTCATGGCGCAGGCAACTTTTTATAGTGGCGCCAGTTATGCCTCCTCCTTTTTCTGCATCCTTCTCATCATCCATCTCCTCTTCCTCCTCGTTACGTTCTTAGCGCAGGTTCTTTAATTTCTACCGTGGGTCAATAATGTCCAGACTAACTTAGGAAATGAGCAGGCAGCCTCATTATAAGCCATCAGACACTTTCGCCTGCCCTTCCTTGTTTAAAAGTTTCCATGTTTTCTCTTCCACCTCCTACTCCTGCAAGATGGCGCCACTATAAACACTCGCCTGCGCCAGAACGGGCTGGGCCGACCATCAGGACCTACCGGAAAGAAGCCTTGGACCGACCATCAGGATCCACCTGGAAGAAGCCTACCGGCGCAATAGGCTCCAATGTAAAAAAAAAAAATAAAAAATTACCTCAACTTCCTTCCACGAGATCTCTCTCTTCTCTCTCCTCTCTCTCTCTCTCTCTCTCTCTCTCTCTCTCTCTCTCTCTCTCTCTCTCTCTCTCTCTCTCTCTCTCTCTCTCTCTCTCTCTCTCTCTCTCTCTCTCTCTCTCTCTCTCTCTCTCTCACGCATGATGGATGAATTAAAGATAAGAGCGAATGGCCGTCCATTTTCCTCACCTTCCAACACTCGGACACAGACGACGAGAAAAAAAGATGAAAAAAGACAAGAAAATGAGGAAAGTAGGACGAAATGAGAGACGTGAAGGGACTCGTGGCAGCCTCGCCGCCGGCTGTATGTACATTAGGAGAGAGTAAGAGAATGAGGGACTGCGGGAGGGAGTCCATGTGTAATTGAGTGCGTTTGTGATAGTGTATGCGAAAGAGTGATCGCGGTTAGATTGGGTTTTATGATATCGTATAAGTGATGAGTGCGTGTGTGATAAAGTGCGTTCGGTGTAGGTTGCGTGTATGATAGTTTGTGTGTGTGTGTGTGTGTGTGTGTGTGTGTGTGTGTGTGGTAGAGTGCGTTTGTGATAGAGATGCGAGAATGTGTGTGTTAGAGTAAATTATAGTGTGTGTGTGTGTGTGTGTGTGTGTGTGTGTGTGTGTGTGTGTGTGTGTGTGTGTGTGTGTGTGTCCTTGACCTGAATTTCTCTGGCGTTCTGAAAAGCCAGATAATTATTTTCCTTCTTAGTTCTGTTTTTTTTTTCTGTGTGTGTGTGTGTGTGTGTGTGTGTGTGTGTGTGTGTGTGTGTGTGTGTGTGTGTGTGTGTGTGTGTGTGTGTGCCCATTTATGTTTGTCTTACGTATGTTCAGTGTGTTTTCCTCAGCACACTTCACAAACAGGGATGTGTGTGTATATATTTGTGTTTGTATGTATATAACCGCATAAAGGTTATGACTGTCTGTATGTAGGGTCTGGTATCTTTGTCCCACGTCGAACGCTTCGCAGAGACGTGTGTGTGCATGTGTATGTACGTGTGTGCCGGCCTTCCGTGTTGGCACTTTGCCGACAGTAATTCCGCGAAGATAATTTCACAACGACAATAATGTTACGCTTAACTGAGCCTTTCCGTGACTCCGCCCTGAACACGACTATATTCCGAGGCGGTAAGCAAGAATCGTGAAGCATGTTTGTCTGGATGGCCGTCACGACTTTTGTTTTACGGTGTTTCTTTTTGCTCTTGTTTTTTATTATCATTATCACGTTCTTCTTCTGTTTCATTTTCTTTTCGTTCTCTGGGATTTGTTTTTTGTTCGAATCACTATCACAGTAATTATTCTTGTTTTTTTTCATTATTTTCCTCCTTGTTTGCGTTGTTTTTCTTGTTCTCCTTCCATTACTTTTCCTCAACTTCTCTTATCATTTGTTCGTCCATTTCTGCGTTCCCAATCTTCAATAGCTCGGATAATTTTGGCTCTCACAAAAAAAATATTTCCAGAGTAACAAAGGAGCTTAGTCAGCTTCTCTTTGGTGTTTGTTTGTTCACGGTCATGGTGCAGAAGCCTTACCATTCTAGGGCTAGGCTAATAAAACCGGAAATACCAACACAGTCTCCTCGAAAGCCTTACCAAATGTGTGTGTGTGTGTGTGTGTGTGTGTGTGTAAGTCCCGAAGTGTTTGGGAGTATGGGTCTGACGTCAGGCCAGTGTGTACACAGAAAGCCTCATTGGAGATATTTTGTATACATTTTTTCCCGTTATTTTCGCTTTCTTCCTCCTCCTTTTCGTCCTTTTTGTTCCTTATCCACTACTACTTATTTTATTTTTCGTTTATTTCCTTTTTACTTCATTATCATCATATCATTATTCTTGTTCTTGTTCTTATTGTTCTTGTTATTCTTCCTCTTCCACCACCACCTCTACTTCCTCTTTCTGCTACCTCCCTCCCTCCCTCTCTCCTCTCGTCTTATTTCCCTTATTACAGTTTTTATATCTATTTTGTTTTTGTCTGTTGCTTCCTAAATTATCACCACACGTGTTATCTCCTTGGTTCATTCACTTATTTTGACTTCCTGGTTTGTTTCATAAATCATTATTATCAGTATTTGCTTTATTATTTATGTTATCACTTATTTTTTTTCCGTTCGTCGTGTGTGTGTGTGTGTGTGTGTGTGTGTGTGTGTGTGTGTGTGTGTGTGTGTGTGTGTGTGTGTGTGTGTGTGTGTGTGTGTGTGTGTGTGTGTGTGTGTGTGTGTGTGTGTGTGTGTGTCTGTGTGTCTGTGTGTGTGTGTGTGTGTGTGTGTGTCCTTATCTCTGTCCAGTTTTCCTTTACCCTTTGTCTCATTTCTCTCTTTTTTTATTGTTTATATACTGTTTTCTTTCAGTTTTCTCTTTTTCTACATAACAGTTTCTTTAATTTCCGTTTTTTTCCTCTGCATTTCTTCTGTATATTACAAGTCTTATTTTCTTTTTTTTTTCTTTTTTCTTCTTCTTCTTCTTCTTCTTCTTCTTCTTCTTTTTCTAATGATTATTCTTATTCTTCCTCCTGTTTCACCGTCTTTCCCCTTCTCCTTCCTTTCAGTTTGTTGTCCTGTTTGTATTTTTCTTCCTTGAGTTCTTTTATCGTCGCCTCCGTCACCCTCGTTTTGATTTTGTGTTCTTTTTTATTCCCCGTTTTGTTCTCTCTCCATCTCCCCAGTTATCCGTCTGTCTGTCGGTGTCACTATCCGACCGTCCCTCTATCTGTGTCGATCACACGTTTCCCCTTCCTTCCGCTTTTTCCTGTTTTTTCATGCTTTTTTTTCATTTTTTTCTTCCTATTCTTTTGTTAACTGGCGTACACGATTATTTTTTATTTATTTTCTCTTTCGTCTTCATATTTTTTGTTATATATATATATATATATATATATATTTATATTTATATATATATATATATATATATATATATTTATATATATATATATATATATTTTTTTTTTTTTTTTTTTTTTACGTTGTTGACTATTGCGCCGGTAGGCATCTTCCCGGTGGGGCCTGATGGTCGGCCCAAGGCTTCTTCCAGGCGGGGCTTGATGGTCGGCCCAGCCCGTTCTGGCGCAGGCGAGTGTTTATAGTGCCGGAAATCGTTCTTCATTCGCTTGGAAGGCTTCCTCTAGAGTCCGGGTTGATGGGTAGTCTTCAGGACAGCATGTGGTTTTAAGCCACTTGGCGGTGACTGAAAATCCAGTGGTAGCATGAGGTTCCAACCCGCGTCGTCCATCACGCGGCGAATGTGGGTCAGTACGCTACCAGTTCATATATATATATATATATATATATATATATATATATATATATATATATATATATATATATATATATATATATATATATATATATATATATATATATATATATATATATATATATATATATATATATATATATATATATATATATATATATATATATATATATATATATATATATATATATATATATATATATATATATATATACATACATATACATATGTGTATATATATATATATATATATATATATATATATATATATATATATATATATATATATTTTTTTTTTTACAGCTGAGGAGACAGCTCAAGGGCGCAAAGAAAAAAAAAAGGAAAAAAAGGCCCGCTACTCACTGCTCCCGAACAGAGGTTAAAGGAGTGTCCAAATTAAGAGGTTAATTTCGGGAGGAGAGGTGTCCTGATACCCTCCTCTTGAAAGAGTTCAAGTCGTAGGCAGGAGGAAATACAGATGAAGGAAGATTGTTCCAGAGTTTACCAGCGTGAGGGATGAAAGAGTGAAGATGCTGGTTAACTCTTGCATAAGGGGTTTGGACAGTATAGGGATGAGCGTCGAGTGCAGCGGGGCCGCGGGAGGGGGGGAGGCATGCAGTTAGCAAGTTCAGAAGAGCAGTCAGCGTGGAAATATCGATAGAAGATAGAAAGAGAGGCAACATTGCGGCGGAATTTAAGAGGTAGAAGACTATCAGTATGAGGAGGAGAGCTGATGAGACGAAGAGCCTTAGCCTCCACTCTGTCCAGAAGAGCTGTGTGAGTGGAGCCCCCCCACACATGAGATGCATACTCCATACGAGGGCGGACAAGGCCCCTGTATATGGACAGCAACTGTGCAGGGGAGAAGAACTGGCGGAGACGGTACAGAACGCCCATCCTCGAGGAAGCTGATTTAGTAAGAGATGAGATATAAGTTTCCAGTTAAGATTTTGAGTTAAGGATAAACCGAGGATGTTTAGTGTTGAGGAAGGTGATAGCTGGGTGCTGTCAAAGAATAGGGGATAGTTGTTTGGAAGATTGTGTCGAGTGGATAGGTGGAGAAACTGTGTTTTTGAGGCGTTGAAGGACACCAGGTTCTTCTTGCCCCAATCGGAAATAATAGTAAGGGCTGAGGCTAAGCGTTCTGCAGCCTCCAGCCTTCAGTCGTTAAGTTCCTGAAGGGTGGTTCTTCTATTAAAAGAAGTTGAATAATGCAGAGTGGAATCATCGGCGTAGGAATGGATAGGAAAGTTCGTTTTGGAAAGAAGATCATCAATGAACAACAGAAAAAGAGTGGGAGATAGGACAGAACCCTGTGGGACACCACTGTTAATAGATTTAGGGGAAGAACAGTGACCGTCTACCACGGCAGAAATAGAACGGTCAGAAAGGAAACTGGAGATAAAGGTACAGAGAGAAGGATAGAAACCGTAGGAGGGTAGTTTAGAAAGCAAAGATTTGTGCCAGACCCTATCAAAAGCTTTTGATATGTCCAGCGCAATAGCAAAAGTTTCACCGAAACGGCTAAAAGAGGATGACCAAGAGTCAGTTAAGAAGGCTAGGAGATCACCAATAGAACGCCCCTTGCGGAACCCATACTGGCGATCAGATAGAAGGTCAGAAGAGGAAAGGTGCTTTTGAATCTTCCGGTTAAGGATTGATTCAAAAGCTTTAGATAGACAAGAAAGTAAAGCAATAGGACGGTAGTTTGAGGGATTGGAGCGGTCACCCTTCTTAGGTACAAGCTTTATGAAGGCATACTTCCAGCAAGAAGGAAAGGTAGATGTTGAGAGGCAGAGGCGAAAGAGTTTGACCAGGCAGGGTGACAGCACGGAGGCACAGTTTTTAAGGACAATAGGAGACACTCCATCAGGTCCATAAGCCTTCTGAGGATTGAGGCCAGAGAGGGCATAGAAAACATCATTTTGAAGAATCTTATAACAGGCATAAAGGAGTCAGAGGGGGGATGAGTAGGAGGAATATGCCCAGAATCGTCCAGAGTGGAGTTTTTAGAAAAAAGTTTGAGAGAAGAGTTCAGCCTTAGAGATAGATGAGACGGCAGTGTTGCCGTCAGGACTGAGGAGTGGAGGGAAAGATGAAGAAGTGAAGTTGGAGGAGATGTTTTTGGCTAGATGCCAGAAGTCACGGGAAGAGTTAGAGAAAGCAAGGTTTTGACATTTTCTATTAATGAAAGAATTTTTGGTTAGTCGGAGAATAGATTTGGCACGATTTCGGGCAGAAATATAAAGTTCATAATTAGCATTAGTTTGAAGGCTCTGGTACCTTTTGTGAGCTACCTCTCTATCATTGACAGCACGAGAACAAGCATGATTAAACCAAGGCTTTTTAGCGTGAGGAGTAGAGAAAGAACGAGGAATGTATGCCTCCATTCCAGAGACAATCACTTCTATGATGCGCTGAGCACACACAGAGGGGTCTCTTTCCTGGAAGCAATAATCATTCCACGGGAAATCGGAAAAGTACATCCTTAGGTCGTCCCACCGAGCTGAAGCAAAATGCCAGAAGCATCGCCTCTTCGGTGGGTCCAGAGGGTGTACAGGAGCGATAGGACAGGATGCAGAAATAAGATTGTGATCGGAGGAGCCCAACGGAGAGAACAGTTTGACAGAATAAGCAAAAGGGTTTGAGTTAAGGAAGAGGTCTAGAATGTTGGGCCGATCTCCAAGACGGTCAGAATATATATATATATATATATATATATATATATATATATATATATATATATATATATATATATATATATATATATATATATATATATATATATATATATATATATATATATATGCGTATTTTTTCTGTTGTGTTGATTTTTTTTTTTTTTTACTTTTTTCTACCTTATTCGGTTCCTGTGTTCTCCTTTTCTTTCTTTTGTTCCTATCCCTCTTGTTTCCTTTTACCTGTTTCGTTTATCTGGTTTCCCCTCAGATTAAATTCTTGCTCTGTCTCATCTTTCTAATCTGCATCTCCTCTCTCTCTCTCTCTCTCTCTCTCTCTCTCTTTCTCTCCGAAACAAAGCAAATGTCTTGTCATGTCTTTAGCACAATAATATTTATAACGTCAATTCTCTGCTATTCTTTCACTTTATATTTTTTCTTTGGCGGAGGGGAGGGAAGGGGAGGGGAGGGGGGTGAGGGAGGGGGAGGGGGAGGAGGGAGGGGGAGGAGGGAGGGAAGAGAAGGAAGGAAAAAAAAATGCGATAATAATATGATGTAATGTGTAAGGTGATAATAAAACCACCGCCACCATCACCACCCCA